>NC_083847.1:2375633-2644174 GCF_015708825.2 Lethenteron reissneri
CCGCATTAAAGTAATGATCAGCCACGGCAGAAGAATTGGTCCTGCCGTGTTTCAGATCTGCCTTATGTTCACGACCACGGTCCGAGACATTTCATTTGGTTTCCCCAATGTAACTGCTGCCGCAGATACAGCTTAGTTTGTAGACGCCGGGATATTGCATGTCAGGAATCTTGTCCTTTACAGATGATATCAGATCACGAATTTTGTGTATAAAAATGTAAAAAGTTAACTTTCAATGTGATTAGTGCAAAAATGACGTCACTGACCCTATCCATGCATTGTGCCATTGGATGCACTACATCATAATAAACAACTTTTATAAACACACCAAAGCATTTTATGTGAATGTTTACCTTAAAGAATGAAAAAAAATACTACAAAAGTAATGTTCCAGGCAAGTTTCGAAGTGTCGACTCTGACGTTGGTATTAATATATATTTTTAGCAAAACCTGTTTGCAAAGCACTCGTGGAATAAGGCTTCCATACCTAATATTTATTGGTTTAAACGAGCCAAGTAATTGATTAATTGATGGGGATTTTGATTCAGGCATGCAAAACTGGGAATCGTTTGGACAACGGTAACTGGATGACATTTTGATTACAAGATTTGACGACGACATATATTGTACTTTACCGAGTGTTGACATCCCCAGCGTTAAACAGTACTGCTTTTTTGTATTTGGATTGTCAGCCAACACCGGCCGCAACCCCGAGTTGAGGTGCACCAATTGTTCTCTTTTAGCCCCGCCCCCCCACCGTTCCATTCCCTGGATACCACATTCAGATAAGCCCCTCCCCCTTAACTTGTTTTTAAGAGCTTGGATTTTGGATTTTTTCCTCACTTGATACAGTAAATTTAGCTATGACGCTTCCACCTGATGACGGAGACTTGTGTTTCCTCCGAAACGTCGTTATTTATTATTTTATTTCTATTATTATTTCTATTATTTTTATCGTCCATACAAAAAGTTAATTGCTTTCAAGGAGCCAATTAATTGATTATTTGATGCCGATTTTGATACAGACATGCATTGTCACCGGATCTGAGTACGTGTGTAAAATTAGCGATTGAATGGACAACGGGAAGTGGACGAAATGTTGATTTCAAGATATGACAATTTGACTACGACACAGGAGTAAAACCATTGATTAAAAAAGAACCATTATATAGACGTAAAATTTCCATTTGATTGGGTTAATCAATGGATCAAGAACAGATCGTTAATCTCTGACTACTGCACTTACATTAATAGCGTCCTGTTTGATGAAGATAAGGTTGTAGATGACTGAATCCAGTGTTTTAGGCTGCGGGTTGGTGTGGTAAGAAAACAAAGATTAATATGGAAACATAAATAGATGAGTCCCATCAGGTTGTAATCCTTTTGGAAAATGAGAATTAAAACCAAAGCAATGTGTTATATCATTTGAATTGGAACATTGACTCTGATTACGAACATAGAACAAACACTGCAATTTATTCAAAAATGTGTAGAGGAGTAGAAGAGAGTAGTGGCGTCATGTGCGCTGTCCGGTGCGATGGCGTCACGGGACGTGGGGCCATGCGCGCTGGATAGTGCACATGACGACACAGCTCCTCGAGGATAAAGGGGGGACCCCGTGATGTAAGCGGGGTCGTAGCTGGAGAGTAGGGTCGAAGTAGGGTGGAACGGGGGGAGCCAGGGGCAAGAGGGTAGGAATAGGGGATAGCACAGCGCCAGGGCTGGACGTGGCTGTGCTCCTCGGTCGGCCGTGTTGGCTGATCCCACGGCCGGCGCAGAGGAGACGGCACGGGGCAGCCGGCTGTGTCGGGACCGAGTGGGACCTAGCCCGGGACCCCTAACCCCTGGGAAGTGGTTCACCCCCCCCCCCCCCCCGTGTGTTGTGTAGCCCTTAATAAACGGCGAAAGCACTTAACCTTACCTCCGTCTCTGAGTGAGTTGTCGTCAACTCTTCTACAAATGTATAGAGAAATGTACGCTGAAAATGACAACTCAAGATAGAAAATGGGGCACATGTATTCTAGAACAAACTGCAAGTGTTATAATCCTGTGAACTAATTGGGCTTGGGCAGGATTCACCGCTGAAAGGGATGGTAGCCAATGGATGACACTGATGGCACCAAAAGCTTGGATCATGTCCGAGACGGAAATAATAATTGTGATGGAGTGGTGAGATGAGCTGGTGTGCAAGAGGACATGGATTGTAGCATCACAGGGATAATTCTAAGTTCGGCAAATGAAAATTGCTGATAATGTTGAAAATGGATTAATGTTAAGATTTTTTTTATTTTCTAATTTGATTCTTTAGAATGAGCAAAGCACACATCTAATTTATTCATCTGCTGTGCTCCCTTTTGTAATTAAACAGACACTGCAGAATATGACACATCATGGCGGGACATGATCCGGACAAACAAAAGAAAACTGATAGACTGGATCAGCGAAGAGCCCTCCGATTTTCTGGATGAACTGGAAAGTAAAGACCTAATTACCCGAAACGTTTATAAACAGGTTAAGGAAATCAGTGACTCTAAGAAGCAGTCTCGTTTCCTCATCGACCACTTCCTTGACAGCGAAGAGAATGATTGCAATAATTTCCTACAATCGCTCAGAGATGTGAAGAACAATTACCACCCGGAGCTACAGAAATGGATTGAAAATCTTGGTGAGTAATCATTTCGAGTGTGAAATCTAGATCTCTTAGAATATAAAAAATAGACATTGCATTGGCATTAAATGGATATAATAATTTAAATAATCATAATCTAAGTCATACTGAACGTAACACTACATGTGAAAATGCAATGCATAATCAGAAGTTATGGGTTTCTAAACTCATTACAGAGCAAAGTAAAATACAAGTATGGTTAAGTTAACAGTTGTGAAACGGGTACTCTAATGATATCCCTAAAAGTAAAATGACTCAAATCAAACGGCAAATCACTATGTCGCTGACCTTATTGCGCCCAGCAGAAATAAGACACGGAACTATATTTGCTACTATTAATCAATTTCTCAAACCAGTTTCTTATTCTAGTCCCTTAGGTTTGGTTGATAGATTTAACTTTTTGTTAAACTCTTTCACTGTTAAAACATTTCTATTCAGTCCTGGCTGTCTTTATAATTCGCTGCTCCTCTACGTTCAAATGTCTTGCCTCCGTTTGTATGTATGTTGAACTTCTGTCGCACCGTACATAGCCAACCGTGCTAATCGAAGGTGCTGCACCCTTTTAAGGGTTCAACACTAACTGATCTCCTTGATATCACTTCTTTTGAGGTCACTCTTCTGATCTCTGAATCTCGACCTTACTCCAAATTGATTTCTGCAAACTTTACTCGTCTGGGTGCATTTGTGTTCGATATATTCATCAGGCCTCACAGCTTGGGTATTGTTCATTTCACATTTCAGATGGCAGCTGTAACTCTCCTCCTTTAGAAGCCAGGTCTTAATCCAGAGTTGTTGGTTAACTTCCATCCTATCTCTTAAGATGAATTTCCTCAGTAAGGTCCTGGAGTGCTGTGGCTAATTGACTCCAGCAATATCTGGCCTTGAATAATCTGCTTGAGCCCTATCAAACTGAATTCAGATCATGGCATAGCACGAATACTGCTTTGTTTAGGGTGGTAAATAACCTGTTGAACTATGCAGGCCACAATATAATTTGGGGTTCCTCAAGAAACTACACTCGGAACCATTCGGCTCCACATGGAGCTTTGCTTTGATTTCTGGGCGTGTACTCTCACTGTTATAGAGACGACACTGACATAATTTCAGCTGAGACTTGACTGCATCAGTGACATATATGCTATCATCATCACTCATTTATAAAATTTTGGATGAAGAAGAATTTTCTTCAACTGAATGTTGACAAGACTCAAGTCCATTTTGTTGGTTGTTCCCACCAGTTGACCAAAAATGTATTACTCCACCTGGTGATCGATGGCCAGAACGTCTGCCACACACATGAGGTTTAAAAACTCTTCAGTGCTATTTGACCAGTCTCATTCCTTTGACCTTTCTCCCTTATGTTGATTAGTCATGGAGCCTCTAACCCTGTGTCCATGTTACCTCACAACCAGTCTAGTCTGAAAGTCATACATAATACCTTTACACACACCCATCTCCCGTATGTGTAATCTCCCTCATCGGCTACATGCCTGTTTTCACACCAACTTTTGCAAATTCATTATCACTCTCCTCGTCATCACTCTCACTACAGTACATCAGCATTACAACGATACAAACCTGTCACAACACAAGCGCACAAGAAAACCTTGTACACAACCATCTAAGGATTAATTTAAAGCCTGGATTTGGGTTTATACCACGAGATCTTGATTCCTAAGGCCTTTTTCTCGACACCCAGGACTTCAAAAGCCAATGTATGGGTATCCAGTGACTCCACATCAATCACAGCATCCTCAAAAGAGTAAAGGTTGGTAACCCTCACTTCACGACAGATGTGCCATGTAGACTACAATTCACTTTACAACATAACACCCAGTACTTGCAGATATTGAAGAGAGTTCAGGCAAGGACATACCTCTAATTCACGCAAACGTCACTGGGCAACAGCCATAGATATACCCACCACACTTTTCAGCACTTTCACTTCCTGCATGCCGGCACACCTTCATATTTAATATTTTTTGGAATTCCAAAAAAGTTGCAGGGCTTCCTAAAATGTCTCCTGATGCACTGTATCAAATTTCTTCTTCTGGCACAAATACAGATTGTTCAGGCGGCTGAGTGTACACGATATTATTGAAGAGGCACATACACCGACAAGTCACACTTTGTTTCACTCCTGATGGTTGTTGTATATATTTGGTCTTGAAAAATTATTTTTAAAAAATTATGAAAATTAAATGAAAATAGAAAATGTGTAATTGCCAAAATTATGCTAATTAGTGTAAATACGCTAACTATGCATTTATGCTAATTGGTCTCTGCTTCGATGTCTAGGGGTATTAGCAATCGGGATAATAAAATGAAGGTGTAATTGTATGAAGTTATGCAAGTGTATGTAATTATGCTAATTTGGCTAGGCTTCGTTGTCTCGGGTGTATTATCAGTCGTGATAATACAATGATTCTCGCTTTAACTTTTACTGATTATGTTTTACTGTGTTATGTCAGGTCTCAAAATTCAGACCTCACCGCATGAAACAGTTCTTATAATGAAGATTATCATGCATGAACTTAGGGAGGCACCACTCAGACACTTCTGTGTTAAGCAACTTTCATATTTTTATTTTAAGCTTTCGTAACTGCAGGGATTCATATTGTTTTCTTGCTGTGGATTTCACACCTGATTATGATTGCATGTGTTGCAGTCGTAACGTCGTGATAATTTTTATTGATTAATATTTTTTTTATTTTATTATTTCCCTTCTACGTGACTTTACCGAAAGAACCAAGAATATACAACTTTAATGTCTTTAAAAAAACATAACACTCTAATATGCGAACTCTTATGCTAGGTATGGCAACACAGTACTCCTGGAGATGTCCTCCTCATTGATCCGTACATTTAACCCTGAATGGTAACGTTCGTTAAACTGGATAACAGAACAATCGGCTAATTCCTCAGAGTAAAGCGAGCATTCACGGCGATAGGAAAAATTCCTTAAAAATTTAAGTGACAATATTCATACGAACAGTAATAAAGAAACATGTCACTAAAGCAAAAGTAGACCTAATTTAATTCATTGGTAAGAGTATGCAATTAACGAAATGTCTTAGAACAATGGTTTACGGCAGTGTGCCTGCTTGTCTCGCAAATGTTATCAATTGGCTACGGGCTTCAATAAATTAGCGTGATCAAAATTAAGATTTTAACAAAATAGTATCCCTGTGAGTGTGTAGATTCGTAACATAGATGTTTATAAATGTTTAGTTTCATCAATTAATTACTTGGTACAGTTATGCAATTAATGAAAACGAATGACTAAAATACTTCTCAAACTGCCTATTTCTATCTCTAAAATTTACCAGGCTCTCGTAGGTCAATTCGCTCTTTCTCTCCCTCCTCGCTTCGGGGTGGATTTCCATACAACTCTCTCTAAACTGTTCCAGTCTTGTTGAGTCTTTCAGTGACATGCTAATTTTTCTGCTCCAGCAGCTGCTCCAACAGACCCACCGCTCTCTCTCTGCCCCCTCCCCCCTCTCTCTCTATTTAAGGCCTCAGCACAGAGGCATTGTGTCTCTGTGTGTCTATGTTGTGTGTCTCTCTTTTTTTTTACGATCAGAGGAAACAAGAAGATGTTCGGTGTAGTCGGTACTTTGCTTCGTTCATCATTTCGTTTATTTTTATTTTTTTAATGCTTTCCTTTATGTAACCCCACTCCCCTCTCTGTCCCCTCTCTCTCTACCCCCTCTCGCTCTCTCGCTCGCTCTCTCTCTCGTTCTCGCTCTCTCTTTTTTTAACTACGACAAGCGCTGCATCTGCACGCAGCCTATCTCGCAGTCCAATGGCCTCCGACGGGTAGCTCATATCTGCATGCAGAGGTCTCCGTCACTGTGTGTCTCTGTGTTGTCTCTCTCTGCTTGTGTGTTTGTCTTTGTATCTCCGGGTCTGTGTTTTATCGCTCTCAAATTTAGTTCTACCTGATGACGGTTGCTTGTGTTGCAATCGAAACGTCGTATTCTATTATTTAATATATTTCCTTTCTACATGACTTCACCGAAAGAACCAAAGAGTAATTCCTGCAGTTACGAAAGCTTCAAATCAGATGTGTGGAAATCCACCCCGAAGCGGCCGGGAGAGAGAAAGAGCGAATGAACCTTTGAGAGCCCGGTACATTTTATAGAGAGAAACAGGCCGTTTGAGAAAACTAACTTAGCATTTTTTTGGAAATGTAATGCAATGCAACACAGAGAGTCGGCTAACACACAGGTAACGCATAGACTAGTTGATTCCTTATTTACATTCACATTCCTTATTGCCGTACAAATCCTAGAGGAATGGCCTTTTCTATTGATTCTCCCAGCATCTGGAATGCTATCGTCAATAAACTACAACTTGGATCACTACCTGTGAGATCTTCACTCAAAACTGATCTAGATGAGTTGTACACCCCGAGCTGCCACTGCTATTCAGAATGGCCTGAAATCAAATGTATCATTCTGGATGACCGCTGAAAAGTATGATCTTGAGTTTGATTATAGTGTGCTGTTTTGATCCAGAAGAGGCCTGATGGCTCGTTGGGACATTCCGTCTACAGGAAAGCCACCCACACGGATTCCTATCTAAAGCCTGACTCCCACCACCATCCGGCCCAGAAGAACTCCCTTATCAAAACATTACACCATAGGGCCCGCTACATCTCCGACCAGTGCCACCTAGCCAGTGAACTGGAGCACGTACACCAAGCCCTCAGGATGAATGGATACTCTGACCACACAATCCGCAAAACTGTAGCCCCAACCATGGGGAGACAACCATCTGAGGACCCAATCAAAACCATCACCTTGCCATACATAGCAGGTGTTACCAAAAATATTACCAAAATCTATAACAAACACAAGATCCATGTCCGATTCAATACAGTACACAAAATCTGTGATTTTATCCCATCTATGAAGGATGTCATTCCTGACATGCAGTACCCTGGTGTCTACAAACCAAGTTGTGTCTGCGACATGTCTTGGACCGTGTTCACGAACACAAGGCAGATTTGAAACACAGCAGAACTAATACCTCTGCAGTGGCTAGTCATTGTTATAATGCAGTGGGCTCGCACGATATTGTTTTTTCCGAGACCAAGGTACTCTGCAAACCTTCGGGCTACCATCAAAGATTTGTCCATGAAGCCATCCAGATCTATAGACACAGAGACAATTTCAACCGAGAAGATGGGTATAAGCTGAGCAATCATTGGAAGGACGTGATTAACCAAGCAAAGTCGTAGCTTGCTGTGGTGCTTCCATTCTCCCTGCCGTTTGGCTGTTATCTCTGACTCTGAGTTGCATTGCCCTGTTAGGTGCCTCTGCATTAACGGGCTAGGGTCTCACTAACATGGCCACCTCTGCTCCCTTAGCCTCGATGTATTGATGGTTCTGGCTGTGTGATGGGCTTTGTGCCTCACTGGCGCGACCACCGTTGCGGTGGTTCTCTTGCATAGAAGCGCTTGCCTCACAGCGTAGTTGGCGGCGCCACAGCTTGTGTTACACATAGACATGACATTAACCTGTTAATCCCCCTAATCTCCCTGACTAAACTTTCCCATCAACATAGTGCTAATCTCCCATTAACACTGCTGTTGTGTGCATATGTGGGGACGATACTCTTATGCGACAACGGAAGCTCATTTCATGCTAATCTCTCTCCCTAATCTCTCTCTCCCTAATCTCCCCCATTAACACAGCTGACGTGCTTGTGTCCGGGGATGGAATTTCCTTCCAGCTCAGATCCCGCTTGGTTGCCCATCGCCATTTAAATAACCTCTTGTTATAACAGCTCTCTCGCTGGTTCAGCAGTTCCACTGCCATTTTCTTTTTTCCGCCTGAGGACGATCGCTTGTGTTGTGATCGAAACGTCATTATATATTGTTTTTATTTTTTTTTATTTTTCTACCTACGATGACTTTATTGAAAGAACCAAAGAGTACAACATTATATTGAGGTGATTGAGCAAGATAATTACATTCGGAGTAGTGGAATGTATCGCAATGATGCATCCTTCATGTTTGTGAATTGGAAAATGAGTCTTTATATGTTCTGTGGTCTGTTATGCTTAACCACAGTCACACACTGGAGATTTCCCTGTATTCATTTTGGGTAAACCTTCCTTCTTATCATCTGTGCTGATGGCAGTGGGGTATTGTTGATAAATGTAGGTCATTGTCCAATAAAGTTGATGAGGGAGATTTAGATTGGTGCTTTATGTAATGTGGTAATTTTGTGCTATCCACTAATTTGTAGGCTATGGAGTTGGGTGTAACTTTTGAGGTCCGATATTCATTTGAATGATTAGATCCAAGACATCGCAGAGTTAGTAGAGTACAGTCCTTTAACTCCTTCATTTCACCGTTTGCATCTAGAGGCTCGAGCAGGGCCCTTTCAACTTGTGTGCTGCCTGGCAGCTTTGCACTGCCAGAGCAGAGCCTGGGTCTCTTATTCCAGCAGGGATTGTATTCTTCCCAGAAGTCCCAGGGGTTACTCTTCTTGGCAGTGGAAATAAGGAGATCAATGTCACGGCCATTCGGATCACCACCTTCTACAGCTTTCTACAGCAGTCCAAGTCAGCTTTGGACAAGTTCAACTGTAGGATTAGTTTAGACATGATCACGGGGATATCTTGATCGTGTTGAATGATGTTGCGGAAGACAATGAGTATTTTGTGAGATATGTGAAGCCATCCATATATACAGACACAGACACAATTTAAATCGAGAGGATGGGTATAAACTGAGCAATAAATGGAAGGACGTTATCAACCAGTTTAAGTCATAACTGGCTGTGATGTTCCCATCCCACCACCTTCCCATGTTAGTTGTTATTTTCGGCTCTCTGATTTTACATTAACAGGTAAAATTTCTCACACTAACACAGCCACCTCACTCGCCGAGCTCTAGGTTGCTGCTCTGCCGTCTTCCATTCACATGCTAATCTATTACATTAACATAGCCACCTCAGGGTGCTGGCCGTGGAGGCCGCTCAACAATCTTACATTAACATGCAAATTTTTACTTGGCAGCCCTTTGATTGGTGAAAAAACCACCACCATCGCAGTCGCTGCCCACCACATTTTTAATTGGCCTCTGACATTTGAGCTACGCCCATTTCAAACCTTTATAAACTGTTTCCTTTGTAAGCTAACCCCTCTTTCTGATGACGAACGCGTGTGTTGCAATCGAAATATCGTAGTTTTTTTTATTATTTTCTTTGAACCTATCTACGTGACTTTACCCAAAGACCCAAAGAATACAAAGAATATGTGAAGCATGCTTCTGCTTCAATCTTTGCAAGCGGTGATTAGGTCCAGGTTGTAGTCTTTTTTCCAGAAAGCAGAGTGAAAAGTTGTTGCCTGTTCAGGGATAAAAGACCAGTTGCAGATCTTCTGTGGACATCTAGTTTGTGAGGTATTCGTCATCAGAAAATTGGCTTCATAGCCCCGCTAGTGGTGGCTGTTAAATTCACGAAAAAATGGTATTGCGCTGAATTTGGTTCACTTTGGAGTGCTCGATTATTCCATGTCGAAGTAGGGGCTTTACTCACGATAATATTGTACTTGATGGCGGTGGTGAATGTGGTTTCTTTTTCAGTTGCCGAGTTGATTGCATTAGCTGTGATTTCTCACTTAGCAGAGTGGGTCACGTGCAGGGCAATCTTCCACTTTGATACCTCTTGTGAGCCACTTGTGGGTATTGTAAGATCGTGGTGGATCACAGAAAAATACAGTGAAAAATAAACACATCGTTGTTTTTACATTCATCATAAAATAATTACCCTACATATGTCATCTTAAAAAAACAGACAAAGTAGAAGGTCACGACTAAACGTAAATTTATTAGGAAAAATACAACTGTCATGTGTAAAATGTGTGGATCAGAGAGCTATCACACGCTCCCACTGAAGTCACCTCACTTGTACGTACATGGTACTAATGCGGGTGGTGTGTACTGGATTAGTTCTCAACCGTTCTAACTGCATGGCACACACTTTAGAGCTTGCTCGATCTTCGTGGCACAAGAAATTCCCACACAGTGAGTGGGTGGGAATGCCATACTTATCGAGAAAAAGGACATCAAGTGGCACTGCCAATATCTGTGAAAATAATTTTCCCAACTGCACGAGTGTATTCATGTATGCCTGTGTGACTCCATGTCTGTGTGTGTTCTTGTGTGTGTATCTCCGTGTCTGTGTATGCATCATCACGTATGGAAATATCCTAATGTCACGGTCTGCTCGCCGCGAGAAGGCATCGGGAAAGAGTGTCCGTAGTTTGCTATTCCTCCATTGAACGAGTGCAGACTTCAGTGGTTTACTATATGGTCCTTAGTTTTGGTTGCATGGCGATAACCGCAGTTGCTTGTCTTTGCTTGTTCAGATATGAAGGAGATGTGCACGTTAGCCTGTTGATATTCTAAAGTAGTTGATGGTACACCGTTAGTTCGATATTTGCGTCTCAAATTTTATTCAATGTCCACGTTGTTTCACATTTCTCCAGAATTCTTAGAGATCTGGATGAGATTCTAGGATAATGACAGAGTGATCCCAGAAAGGAAATCGGGACTCAAGTCGGCGCCAATGTACATGTTTGAGGTCTTAGTTGATGGTCAGGTTGCCGTTGGCTAGACATAATGTTAACTCCCTAGCAGTTTGAACCTCTCTGTGGATATTTGTTGGCAGAACGTTCGCCATAACAAAGTGCTAGGGGATTGATGTCGGGTTCAGTGTTCAGGTTATGATGCGCATTGCGTTATTTAATTGTGCATCTCATAGTTGTGTACGTGCTCCCGGACCTGTCTGGAGCGCAGCAATTTTGTCGCTGAGTGGATCAGTGAGAGAGTGGCAGATAGCAGCGCATCAGCTGAGGCAGCCCAGTCCATTCTTCCAAGTTTATGCAGCAAGGCGATTATTGATTTGGTCTTTTAACAAATGAATCTCATGTGGGGCTTTATAACCTCTTGACATCCTGGAGTTGGGTCACAGCTCACGAGGCTACCACAGTGACAGTTGTAACTTGTTGACCCGCCCCTATTGGACATCTATTAAAAAGAGCGTCATGGCTCGTCGGATTTCTCCTGGAGTCTAAATAAAGATTTGGATTCTGAAAATATTTTTATTCTGATGGAAATATGCCTCCAATAAAGTAAGATCAGTTTTTTTAAGTTTTTTTTGTGCAGAAAGGGCTATGCCATCTGCAGATATTAATTTGTGAGATTATGTGCACGGCAGGTTACTTATATATATCTTAAATAGTGTTAAATAATGAGCTGCACTGTTACACCTTCATTAAAGGTGTCATGAGTTGGGAGAGTTTTGTAACCCTAGGCATAGAGTGTTTCCCTCTCACATGAACGGGCATTCTCTGGCTGTTTCAGGTTCCTCATCATGCAGCTGCATTTCTGCTTATCTGTATTCTCTCCGTATTAGAGTGAGCAAATTATGTGGGCGTTACAAGTTTAATGTATTATTATATGAGGGATAAGAATGTCAAGGTCTTAGATATATTACATACATTACAGTACTTGATGATGCTGTGTTGGTAATGGTCGATGAACACGTTTCACAATGGACTTTTTACATTTGTCAAACTCAATACATTAATCAAAGGTCATTGAATGGTTTGCTTACTTGAATAGCATTGCTCACGAAGCATTACATAAACAAATGTGCCAAAACGAATGAGACTGGGACATTAGATTGCATTTTACCACGTTTGAAATTTGTTTTCTTAACAAAAGGATAAAGCTATATTGTAATAAAGCTATATGTTGTCAAGGTTCGTGTGCTTCCTGTCTTACTCAATGGAGTCAGTGCTTCTTATCTTACTCCATGATACATGCATATGCTCGGGGAAGCATAGGAGATACGTCTGACCTATTTACAGAATGTTGCGGTATCGATTGGACGACTGTATATTCATAGGCTACTACAGGAAACTAAGAGGAAGCCTGCTACCTACATGATATCATGAGGCCAACTGCATTTTTGGGAATATGGCTCTCATTTCCTTGGCTGACCCTGCTGAACCTCTATGATGGAAGAGGTGATCAAGGGGTCCACTATGAACCTCTTGGTTGCATCAGATTGACCGTTCCTGTCAAAATGTAGGGAAAATGGGAGCAGCTTGCTGACTGCCAGGAGAAACTTAGAAATAATACAATTAATGTACAATAACTGAACATGAAATCTAAGATTAGATGAAGAGCGTATCAATACACATTTAAAATAGGAGTTAGACAAGGTGACATGCTTTGGCCAAAGTTTTTCACAGCAACATAGAAATATGATTTTCCAAACAATTGGTGTTAAGAAACAAAGATGCAAATGATATTGGTGAAAAAAATAATTATCTCAGATTTGCTAATGATTCAATCAAATATGGGCAAGATTGTGGCATTAACTATATTGAGTGGACGAGAGGTAGAATACAATATTTGTTTGTATTTTCTCGGGCACGTGATCAATGTGTGTCTTGAAAGAGAGCTTGAATCCAGATAATGCCTAGATATTGAAAGTTGTCAACATGCTTAATAAGTGCATAGGAGAATAACATAACCTTTCTCTTTTTAGCGTTGAGGACCAGTTTTAGGCATTAAGTAGAAGTTGAAGAAGATTGTCGAAGTAATGTTGTAGATGAGAGATGGCAGAGGAGTATTGACCACGACTAATGATAATGGACATTATTGCATGATTACACAGTATTTTAAGTAATGTGGAATATTTTGCTGGTGTATTTATAGATATGTCAAGAACGTGATTTGACATGTTCTGCTTTAAATGCGTTCAAAGGAGTAAACCGGAATTAATTCAATATATGTATTACACTTTTATGTCAGACAAATATAAAACATATGGATCTCATGTGCAAAATTTGTATTGTTCACAGGTGGCTGGAATAAATCCAAACAATACGTATTAAAGAAGTCCAATGATACAAAATGTGTAGATACAGGACCAAATCATCCACCCAGGTAATATATGCTGCACAATTGTCATGACAAGTGATATGGTAACGGGTTTATTATCATTCAATAATGCTTAAAATTTTAATTAAAACAAACTCAATGAAAGGGTAGTTAATTAAATAAATCGAAATTCTAGCGAAGAATAGAAAGAAATTCCAAATGCTAAATACATAAAGTAATCTATAATTACAAAAAATAGATTGGCAGTAAACATCAGTTGTCGAGCTGAATATTTGATAATCTGTTTAAACTACTGTATATATACACACATATCTTTCACAACTTTCACACACGAATAAAAAAAAAACTTTCTATATTGGACTATACAGGTTATTTCTTCATATTTTGAGTTACAACTGTACTTCAATTTAGCGGTCATATTTCATATCGTAACTTTTATAACCTCTATATTTCTACTTTCAATCCCTTTGACAAGTTTCATTGACATATGTATATCTAATTACACAGCTTTACTGTAGTACCCGACGTAACTACACTCTCTCTCAAAAAATAAATAGAGGTTTACCCTTTCTGGAAAAAAAACAGGAGGTGTTAAGATGTTCAAACACCAAACAGAAACCTTTTGCAAAGAATCATGTCTGCATTAACCGCACATATTTGTGCTGCAATGTTCACCACAAGTATGTGTGGTTAATGCAGACATGATTCCTAGTAAATGGTTTATATTTGGTATTTGAACATCCTAACACCTGTTTTATTGCCAAAAAGTGTAAAACCTATTCTTATTTTTTTCATACTTTGAGACTGGCAAAACAGGTCCCATTTTACACTATTTCTGTTGCGCTATGCTATACTGGTTTGCTATGTTCTGTCTCCATCTCTATCTTGTGTGCACTACACAGAGTTCTGTCTTTAACCCACTGCTGCTGTTCTTCTCTGCAGAAAAGTTTGTATTGACACAAAACATGTTATTAACCATATGTAACATCACGTTAGACATTTTCACATTATAAACCAGTGTTTGTAACATGTTGCCTTACATTAAATATTGTTTATACAGTGAGGGAAATAAGTATTTGATCCCCTGCTGATTTTGTACGTTTGCCCACTGACAAAGAAATGATCAGTCTATAATTTTAATGATAGGTTTATTTGAACAGCGAGAGACAGAATAACAACACCAAAATCCAGAAAAACGCATGTCAAAAATGTTATAAATTGATTTGCATTTTAATGAGGGAAATACGTATTTGACCCCCTCTCAATCAGAAAGATTTCTGGCTCCCAGGTGTCTTTTATACAGGTAACGAGCTGAGATTAGGAACACACTCTTAAAGGGAGTGCTCCTAATCTCAGCTTGTTACCTATATAAAAGACACCTGTTGACAGAAGAAATCAATCAATCAGATTCCAAACTCTCCACCATGGCCAAGACCAAAGAGCTCTCAAAGGATGTCAGGGACAAGATTGTAGACCTACACAAGGCTGAAATGGGCTACAAGACCATCGCCAAGCAGCTTGGTGAGAAGGTGACAACATTTGGTGCGATTATTCGCAAATGGAAAAAATACAAAAGAACTGTCAATCTCCCTCGGCCTGGGGCTCCATGCAAGATCTCACCTCGTGGAGTTGTTATGATCATGAGAACGGTGAGAAATCAGCCCAGAACACGGGAGGATCTTGTCAATGATCTCAAGGCAGCTGGGACCATAGTCACCAAGAAAATAGTTGGTAACACACTATGCCGTGAAGGACTGAAATCCTGCAGCGCCCGCAAGGTCCCCCTGCTCAAGAAAGCACATATACATGCCCGTCTCAAGTTTGCCAATGAACATCTGAATGATTCAGAGGACAACTGGGTGAAAGTGTTGTGGTCAGATGAGACCAAAATGGAGCTCTTTGGCATCAACTCAACTCGCCGTGTTTGGAGGAGGAGGAATGCTGCCTATGACCCCAAGAACACCATCCCCACCATCAAACATGGAGGTGGAAACATTATGCTTTGGGGGTGTTTTTCTGATAAGGGGACAGGACAAATTCACCGCATCAAAGGGACGATGGACAGGGACATGTACCGTCAAATCTTGCGTGAGAACCTCCTTCCCTCAACCAGGGCATTGAAAATGGGTCGTGGATGGGTATTCCAGCATGACAATGACCCAAAACACACGGACAAGGCAACAAAGGAGTGGCTCAAGAAGAAGCACATTAAGGTCCTGGAGTGGCCTAGCCAGTTTCCAGACCTTAATCCCATACAAAATCTGTGGCGGGAGCTGAAGGTTCGAGTTGCCAAACGTCAGTCTCGAAAGCTTAATGACTTGGAGAAGATCTGCAAAGAGGAGTGGGACAAAATCCCTCCTGAGATGTGTGCAAACCTGGTGGCCAACTACAAGAAACATCTGACCTATGTGATTGCCAACAAGGGTTTTGCCACCAAGTACTAAGACATGTATTGCAGAGGGGGCAAATACGTATTTCCCTCATTAGAATGCAAATCAATTTATAACATTTTTGACATGCGTTTTTCTGGATTTTTTTGTTGTTATTCTGTCTTTCACTGTTCAAATAAACCTACCATTAAAATTATAGACTGATCATTTCTTTGTCAGTGGGCAAACGTACAAAATCAGCAGGGGCTCAAATACTTTTTTCCCTCACTGTATATCATGATTCCTTAGTATGTGTGTCTGCCACATAGTGGTAATGTTGCGGTTTGCGCACCGCGCTATGAACCTGGCGACCTGAGTTCGATTCCCGCTCATGGCCAACACCAGTGACATTTATCTGAACCGTTCCTGGGCCCCCCTAGGTCGGCTCAGCCTCAAATGAGTATTTGGAGTGGGGTGGAAAAACATCACCAACTGAGACAAAAGCAGTCTTGTGTGGTGCTGGCTACCCACCCCCTCGTGTCCTGTGCCGGCCTTCATTATGTGCTGGCTAACCGCACTTGTCTCAACAGTTAAGGCGATGCAGGGGATCTTTGTATTTGTCTTTTGCGCCACTTTAAACAAATATCATACAATGCACATTTTCCAGCTGCGTGTACAAATTTTATATCGATCTTTTCTAAGACCTTGTATTAATGTATGATGAAATTATTTTGCTCCGTATGTAACAGTTTTGAAGAAATCAGTTTTCAATCTAGATTTCAAATTGCGTAGCTCCAGTGATTTCCTAAAATCAGAAGGAACAGTGTTCCAGAAGTCCACAGAAGTGCATCTGAAAGTGCGTAATGCAGTGACTGCCTTTGTTCGATGGTTAGCCAAAAGCCGCTGTGAGGATGACCCGAGTTTGCATGATGGTTTATGCTCTTTGACGAGATCAGCAAGTTTTTGTGGTTCATTTGTGGCAAAAACTTTGTGTGTAATGAGTGCGACATTATAATATATTTGTTCGGCAACTGAAAGCCAATGGAGCTCAGCGAGCATTAGACAGATATGGTTGAATTTTTCAGTACTCGTTACGACACGTGCCAAAGCATGTTGTACACGCTGCAGCTTCGTAATGTTTTTTTGCCAGACGTACCTACTCTATCCTTTGCTGGAAGTAGTAGTTAATAATCGAGCCTTGTCGATAATATGCTAGGCATTAATGTGTTGGATATGTCACAATTCAATAGTGGTCGAATGTGTCGTAGAGTCGTGATATGAAATTGCAGGACTTGACTATATTAGCACGTGGTGAGCAAACAACATATTCTGGTCGAGTACGGTGGCATGGCTGTTCATATGATTATAAACTGAATCCCCGAGTCTGCGACCACCACACCTGATCCTCCTACAAATAGTTTAACCTGAGGCCGAGTGACAACCAGCAGAACCTCCAATTTTCCTGGATTGAGCAGCATTTAGTTTCGTGCAAACCACACTTGCACCACTCAGGTGCAATTTTCGAGGTTTACGAGGCTCTTCATATCTAACTTTGACTTCACAGCGGTGTATAATTGTGTATCATCAACATCTTGATAGAAGTTGATATCATGCATTAGCGATCGAAGAGACATATGCTGAAAATATCATACGCCTTTGGACGGACCACTCATATGCCAACTAGGCACGGCATAGGTGATTACTGTTTGTCATCCAGCTTGACGAACTGTGATTGACCAAAAAGGTATAATTCAATCCACCCCAGTGTCATACCTGATACTCCAAATCTTGACCATAGTTACCTTTTACAAGGAATCATGTCTGCATTAACCACAATACTTGTGGTCAGAATGCAACAAAAAACATACTCTGATAATATATGCATTGTCTTTGACCAGAGGACGCCTTGGCTTTCTTTTGGCTGGGGGGGCTTAGCTGATGGGGAGCAAAGGCGTAGGGGGGGCTAGGTAGTTGGGGGAAGAGGATAGTACAATAGAGAGGGAAGAAGAGGAAGAGTCAGGGCGGAGGGAAGAAATGTCAGTGATATAATTAAGGAGGGAATAGATGTGGGAAGACAGGAAGCAAGTGCCCAGGAAGTGAAAGTTCCATCAAAGGATAGAGTGGGGGTAAGCGGATAGAGTGGAAGGAGCAAGGGAAGTGAAACAAATTGTTAAGGACATGAGGAAGTGGTCGGGGGGGGGGGGTGTAACTCAGTAGAGATAGGTGATGCCTTGTCTGAAAGTAAGATACGGTTCAGGATACTGCCAGATGTATAAGTATGGGGAGATGAAAGCAGGTGGAGACCAAACGAGTTGACTAGGGAGAGAAGGGCAGAGGCATTGTGGCAACGAAGGTGGAGGTCGACGTCCTCCACTTTATCAATGTGGAGATTCCATTCAACATGGAGGGGGGATAGTGGAGAGACGGCAGTTTAAGTAGTCAAAGAAGGAAATATGGGGTCCTGAGGGATGGTAGATAATGAGAAAAGTGATGCAGTAGCACGTGATCAATGACGTGAGTTTCAATTCAAAAGAAGAAGATCATTATTTGATTGTAGAGAAGCAGTCAAGCCGTCTACAGTAGTACAATACCGTATGTATAGACGGTATTGTGCTACTGTAAACCACCACTCCGCAGCATTCTCAAGCGTCCGTAAACAACAAAGGATCGATGAAAAGTGCATTGCAAGATGCCAGATGGCTGTCGTAATGTTTCCGGATATGTGAAGGAAGATTTATATTGCCGTCTATGACAATGGCTGGTTAATAGGGCATTGCAGATGGTAAAGTGCCAGATAGCAGCGCTTTTGCTGTGTATATATATACAGTACCTGGGAATATTAATGCAGATATGGACAAGAAACATTACTCGATACATGATTAACCTTCGATTATCTCACGTACCTAGATTAGCTTCCGCACCCCCAATAAACACGGTTGGCTACTGGCGATGCAAAAGGAGATCATCAAACATACATACATTAACATTGGTTGACAACCAGGAAACTTTGCACGTACCATAAAAGCAAACGTTTTTTTCTGCAGAACATTTACTAAACGATCTGCCAGATTCAAATCTCAATAAATTTTCCAAGTGTAATTGTTGGACCTAAACAATTGTTCTTGGCATGTATCTTAATTTGACATATGACCTATAGGGCAGATATTGCAATTGGATTAATAATGTAGGAAGATGAGCCATATTTACACGACTTTGTGACGTTTTATTTTCCAGATTATCATCAAGTTTCACTACAACTCAAGACGCTGATGATGATGCCCAGACAGACGAGCGAGGTGAAGAACAAGGCTGCATTAAGCCAACATCTCCGTGTGTAGAAAGTACAAATTCGCAAAGGTAAATCAAAATTATGGCATGTCTATACTCTTTGGTTCTTTCGGTAAAGTCACGTAGGTATGAAATAAAATAAATCACGGCGTTTTGGGCGCAACACAAGCGTCCATCATCAGGTGGGAAAGCATGGTCTGCTGCTGAGGCAGACTGTTTTAAAAGGTTTGAAATGGGTGTAGCTCAAGGGTTATAAAGAAGTGGCCGGGGCTAGTGATGTTAATGTGAAAAATTAGCATGTAACTGTAAGATAAAAGAGCGGCCTCCTACACGAGGGCACGGAAGTGGCTATGTTAATGTGAGGAATTAGCATGATGTTAATGTGAGAAATTATCATGTAACTGTAGAAAAGAAGGACAGTGGCCTCCTAGACGAGCGCACAGAAGTGGCTATGTTAATGTGAGAAATTAGCATGTAACTGTAGAAAAGAAGGAAAAGAAGAGCGGCCTCCTCGACAAGGGAGTGCAACCCAACGAGTGTAATCCGAAGGGCCTGTGAGTATGAGAGTGCAATCCAAAAGACATGTGAGCATGAGAGTGCAATGCAACGGACATGTGAGCATGTCCGCGAGCACAAGTTAGATCTGAAACACGGCAGAACTGATTCTTCGGCCGTTGCCGATCATTGCTACAACTCGGTGGGCTCTCATGAAATTGTCTTTTCCGAGACCAAGGTTCTCTGCAAACCTCCTGGCTACCATCAAAGGTTTGTACACGAGGCCATACAAATATACAAACACAGACATAATTTCAACCGTGATGATGGGTACAAACTTAGTAATCATTGGAAAGATGTTATCAATCACGCAAAAAAGACTTAATTACACATTTTTGGACCATCTTATCTGACAGACACTATTTTACTTTACTTTACCGAGTGTTAACATCCCCAGTGTTTAACAGTACTCTCTTCATTGTTCAGCCAGCACTGGTATAAACATGGGCATTTTCGTTATTTTCTATCATGTGTATCAACAGGTGCTTGTACACACACATGTCCACGTACACTTACACCCCAAACTCTCTTTTGGCCTACCCTCCCCCTCTCTGTCCAATGCGTTGGCGTGTGCAGCAGTAGTTGCTTGCGCACAACCACGTCCACGCCGTCGCTCTCGAGTACCACGTCGTGCATTCTTTTGGCCCCGCCCCCCCCTCCCCCTCCCGATGCTTTCCATTCATTGGCTACCACATTCTGATGAGCCCCCCCCCCTCTCCTCGCCCCTCAACTTGCTTTTAAGGGATTACATCTTGAATCATTGCCTCACTTGATGCAGCAAATCTGGCTGTGACGGTCCCACCTGATGACGGAGACTTGTGTTGCCTCCGAAACGTCGTGATTTTTATTTTATTTTACTTTTATTAATTTTAATGTTTTACCTACGTGACTTTACCGAAAACACCTAAGAATATGAATCCTTGCAGTCACGAAAGCTTCAAATCTAGAATTAGAGACAGAGAGTCGAAATAACAGCTGACATATGCAGGTTGGATGGAAACATCACAGCAAGTTAAGACTTTACCTGGTTAATAACGTCCTTCCAATGATTGCTCAGCTTATACCCATCTTCTCGGTTGAAGTTGTGTCTATGTTTATATATTTGGATGGCTTTATGCACAAATCTTTTATGGTAGCCCGAAGGTTTGCAGAGTACCTTGTTCTCAGAAAAAAACATCATCATGCGAGCCCACCGCGTTATAACAATGATCAGCAACGGCAGAAGTATTGGTTCTGCCATGTTTCAAATCTGCCTTGTGTTCACGAACACGGTCCGAGACATGTCGTTTCGTTTCCTCACTGTAACTGCTGCCGCAGACACAACTTAGTTTGTAGACACCAGGGTTGCATGTTGGGAATGACATCCTTCACAGATGGGATCAAATCACGGATTCTGTGTACTCTATTGTGTCGGACCTGGATCTTGTGTTTGTTTAAGATTTTGGAAATTTTTTTGGTAACACCTGGTATGGTAAGGTGATGGTTTTCATTGGGACCTCAGATGGTTGTCTCCCCATGGTTGGGGATACAGCTTTGCAGATTGTGTGGTCTGAGTATCCATTTATCTTGAGGGCTTGGTGTACGTGCTCCAGTTCACTGGCTAGGTGGTGCTGGTCGGAGATGCAGTGGCCCCTTTTAGTGTGGTGTTTTGATGAGGGAATTCTTCTGGGCTGGATGGTAGTAATCAGGCTTTCGATAGGAATCCGTGTGGGTGGCTTTCCTGTAGACAGAATGTCCCAACGAGCCAACAGGCCTCTTCTTGATCAAAACATCCAGGAATGGTAGCTTGCCATCATTTTCCACTTCCATGGTGAATTTGATGGAAGGGTGTACGGAATTGATGTGGTTGAAAAATTTGTTCAGTGCTGGCTGGTCATGTGGCCAGATGACGAAAGTGTCATCAACGTATCTCTTCCACAGGGAAGGACGTAGGGTGGATGGCTGAATGGCATTTGTTTCATATTTCTCTACCACTGGTGATAAGGGAAAACCCATAGGGGTACCTTCATTTTGTTTGAAGAATGTACCATTCCAGGTGAAGTAAGTGTTGGTAAGGCAGTACCTCACCAAAGTTGGTACATCAGGATTCAGTCCATGTTGGACTAAGTCTTCAATGATTGCTATGGTGTCAGGTACAGGTACCTTGGTGAACAGAGGGACTACATTGAAACTGACAAGCAAATCATCTGGGGACAGTAAGATGTCCTTGATTAGAGACACCAAGTGAGCTGAGTTAAGTACTGCTGAGATGGTCTTGCCCATGAATGGAAGCAGGGTCTCAGACAGAAATCGAGCCAGTTTGTAGGTAGGTGAGTTGATAGTGGATACGATTGGACGAAGTGGAGTACCTTCTTTATGGATTTTTGGAAGGCCATAAAATCTGGGTGGTCTAGCAGCCAAAGATTTTAGGGAGAGCTGCTTGGTCGGTTCGATTAGAGAAGTCGAATTAGTGATAATATTGTTGTTTTTTGTGGACAGGCGGTTGGTAGGATCTTTGATGATTTTGGTATAACTGCCATCATTAAGAAGGTCCTGGATTTTGTTGTTATATGTGGTTTCATCCATGATGACAGTGGCATTGCCCTTGTCGGCTGAGAGTATGACAGTCATCTCTCTTTTTAAATTGAGCGAGTTAAGAGTGCTCGTCCCTGCTGATGTTACTAATGGGTTTCTTAGCGTTTTCGAGGACGGCGGCTATTTCATATCTTTCCACGTCTGCTGGGATGTGTCCCAAAGCTTTGAGGGCTATGTCAACCTGGGCAATGATATCATCCATTGGGATGTGTTTGGGGGTGACTGCAAAATTCAGCCCTCTAGCTAGTATCTATTTTAGGCTATCGGAAATTGGGTTGTTACTCTGAATGATAACAATCTTGTTAACATTTAATCACCAGGGAAGTGGAAAATGATGAAAAGCTACCATTCCTGGATGTTTTGATCGAGAAGAGACCTGATGGCTCGTTGGGACATTCTGTCTACAGGAAAGCCACCCACACAGATTCCTATCTAAAGCCTGATTCCCACCACCATTCGGTCCAGAAGAATTCCCTCATCAAAACACTACACCATAGGGCCTGTTGCATCTCCGACCAACGCCGCCTAGCCAGTGAACTGGAGCACGTACACCAAGCCCTCAAGATGAATGGATACTCTGACCGCACAATCCGCAAAGCTGTATCCCCAACCATGGGGAGACAACCATCTGAGGACCCAATCACAACCATCACCTTACCATACATAGCAGATGTTACCAAAAAGATTTCCCAAATCTTAAACAAACACAAGATCCAGGTCCGATTAAATACAGTACACAAAATCCGTGATTTGATCCCATCTGTGAAGGATGTCATTCCTGACATGCAATACCCTGGTGTCTGCTAAGTTGGGTCTGCGGCAGCAGTTACATTGGGGAAACGAAACGACATGTCTCGGACCGTATTCGTACACACAAGGCAGATTTGAAACACGGCAGAACCAATACCTCTGCTGTGGCTGATCCCTGTTATAACACCTGAAGACGGAAGCTTGTGTTGCCTCCGAAAAGTCGTGATTTTTATTTTATTTTTATGTTACTTTTATTAATTTAAAATTTTTACGTACATGACTTTACCGGAAAAAACCTAAGAATACGAATCCTTGCAGTCACGAAAGCTTCAAATCTAGAATCGCACGATATTGTTTTTTCTGAGACCAAGGTACTCTGCAAACCTTCGGGCTACCATCAAATATTTGTCCATGAAGCCATCCAGATATATGAACACAGAAACTATTTCAACCGAGAAGATGGGTATAAGCTGAGCAATCATTGGAAGGACGTTATTAACCACCCTTCCTGCCGTTTGGCTGTTATCTCCAATTCTCGGAGTGGCATTGCCCTGTGGGATGCCTTTACACTAACGGGCTAGAGTCTCATTAACATGGCCACCTCTGCTCCCTTAGCCTCGATGTATCGATGGTTCTTACTGTTTTATGGGCTGGGTGTCTCACTGGCATGGCCACTGTTGCGGTGGTTCTCTTGCATTGACGCACTTGCCTCTCACAGCGCAGGCCTGGCCA
Organism: Lethenteron reissneri; assembly: GCF_015708825.2. Taxonomy (NCBI): domain Eukaryota; kingdom Metazoa; phylum Chordata; class Hyperoartia; order Petromyzontiformes; family Petromyzontidae; genus Lethenteron; species Lethenteron reissneri. The sequence goes on from NC_083847.1 coordinate 2,399,503, forward strand.
CAGCTTGTGCTATACATAGACTTGACATTAACTTGCTAATCTCATACGACGTTTCGATTGCAACACAAGCAATCATCATCAGGTATAATGAAATAGCGACATAAATTCTAACCAGAAAACTATAGACAGACATATAAGCAGACAGATATCACCAAGATACATAGAGCGAGCAACACAGGTACAGAGAGGGGTGATCGTCTCTGTGGGGTGGCCTTAAATAGACAGAGGGGGGCGGAGGCAGCGAGAGGGAGGGGTTAGAGACAACATTTACATGTCAATGAGTACGAAGAGACGCGTAGAGAAGTACGCAGGCTTAGAGGGAGAAAGAAACACACTAAAATTAAATAACCTAGCAAAGTATCGAAATGTTATGTAAAACAACACAGAGAGTCGGTCAACACACAATTAACGCATAGCCTGGCTACACCTCCCTCAAACATATATAACCCTTGTTGTAGCAGCTCTCTCGCTGTGTTCTTCAGTAGTTATACTGCTGGGTTGTTTCGCCTGATGACGATCACTTGTGTTGCGATCGAAACGTCGTGATATATTATTTTTATTTCATTAAATTTTTCTACCTACGTGACTTTACCGAAAGAACCAAAGAGTATGGATTCCTGCAGTCACGAAAGCTTAAAATCAATTAGTATTTCATTTAGAAGTTAAAATGACCAAATAACACCTGACAAACAGAACAATAATGTATGTTGATAAACTTTAAAGTACACACATTCACTTCTGTTGGTTATTGTGAGGGAGAACACGAGACCTAAATATTTGTAATGATGTTATACCTCTCTAGCCATAAGCACTGTAATTAATTTATTAGAATTGTCTGAATACCACATTTGTATTTATACAAAATGAATGTGATATTTAACATTGTAACGTGACGTGTTTATTTTTCAGTGTTCGTGTACAGAGTAGAGGAGGCCCCATATTGGAAGGAAGTGAGCCGTGTAGTAATAAAGACAAGGTTGTCAAAATTACCTCTTCAAAAGTAATATTTCAGACTATTATGAAGAAACTCACTTTGGACAAGTTTTACCCTGAAAAAATATCAACAAATGATGTTTTGAGAATAATTGGCTCCGAGGAATATCCTAAATATATTCAGGAACTTTCCAAGCATTTCCTCAGGAATGTAATGAGGGCAAATCCCAGGGCAAGAAACACAGAATATGGCCAGCGTAGAGTGGAAGAAGCAGATACAAGTGATGATGACAATTCAAGCAGCTCAGGCAGTGATGTGACAACCGATTTGATCAATCCACTGGACATGATAACCGCGGTGTTTCTCTGCGCTGACAGCTTCTTACAGCAGGTGCTTATGCAGAAGATGTCCCAGTGTCAGTTTGCCTTGCCTCTCTTACTGCCCGATTCGGGCAAAGGAAACCTCACGTTTATGTTGTGGGCCATGAGACAAATTGTGAAAAACTGGAAACTACAGCAGAATGCATCAAGTAGGGAGGAGTCATTAGTCAGCATACAAATGCCTTTCATTTCATTCATTCGGGTTGGAGAGTGCAGTGTCTCAAAATCTAAATTGCTCAATTCAATTCTTAGCAATGAAAAACACGATTTTTTTGTTCATCGAGAAATGGAATGTGGTGATATCCCACGAAAATGTTCTGATGGTCTAGTTGAAATGGCTATGTTCTGTCCTTGTGGGAAATCAAATATAGATGTTTTTGAAACAGAGTTCAGCATTTTAAATCTCCGTGGTGATGCCCGGCATCACTTAGTTCAGCTTGAGTTTTTAAAAGCAATCTCAAATGCCATGTTCATTGTCATTGACAAAGAGATAGATGCAGAAGAAATGCATATTCTTTCCGATTCGAAGGCTCGGTTGTTTATAATAACAAATCAGAACATAAATAAAAGAAGCAGATCAAATGTAATCACCAACGCTTTGTCTCAGCTGAAAATAAAGGCAACATTTATTGAGAAAGGACGACACAATGATGCAGCCTTTGCTAAAAAACTACGTTCTGATATTACAAAAATTTTACAATCTACTGAAAACCACGAGACATTAGAAGGCATGGTTCACGTTGCTGGAAGTTTAAATATCAGAATCGATGAATGTGAAAGTCAATGCACAGAAAGCAAAGATAAAGTCAACAGCATCATGAATATCATAGAAAAATCTTGCGTGAAAGAAAGTAAACAACGATATCTCCCTTTACAAGGAGATCTGTGGCACAATTGGGCAGAGACCAACAAAGAACAGAGTCGTGTGAAAAACATCGGACATCAGCAATTTGATAACTATATTAAAGCAAATAAAAACAAACAAACCGACATTCGCAAAGAACAGAAAACAAAGGGTTTTTCATATGTGATGAAAATGTTTATTGATTTAATATTGAACGAGTCAATAGAAATGAAAATGTTTGGTCTTCATTGGATGCAATTAAAACTAAATAATCTATCCAGAGTTACATTTTCCAAGTTAAGAGATGAATACAAAAAAATATACGTTCATCTAGATGTTGATTCAAAAATTCATGCAAAGAAATTGGAAGAAATTGAAGAATTAATGTCGTCCAGTTCATTGGGACTGGAACACTTCATACGGGAAATTGGGCAGTTTTACGAAGCAACTAAAGCAGTTCAGAAACGTGCAGTGCCCAATACCAAAGCACCTGCACTGAAACTCCCAGCTGCTGCTGCCAAGTTGTTCTTGGAGGGGTTTCCCTTGGAGCTGATGGACGGTGACGTTGGCTGTATTCCCATTGACTGGGTGAGCGACGTGCTTGAGGAAGTGAGGGCTACGCTTGGCCGAGACCCCCGCGTGTTCGTCCTGACCGTGCTGGGGGTGCAGAGCACAGGCAAGTCCACGCTTCTCAACACCATGTTTGGGCTGCAGTTCGCAGTGAGCAGTGGCCGCTGCACACGCGGCGCTTTCATGCAGCTCATCAGCATTGACAATGAGCTGAGACGAGAACTGGAGTGTGACTTCATCCTGGTGATTGACACAGAAGGGCTGAAAGCCCTTGAGCTGGCAACACTTCACGACAGCTACGAGCACGACAATGAGCTGGCCACGGTGGTTATTGGATTAAGCGATGTCACGCTCATTAATCTGGCAATGGAAAATGTAGAAGAAATGAAAGATGTTTTGCAAATCGTTGTCCATGCATTTCTACGAATGACGGAAGTCGGGAAAAAACCAAAGTGCCTATTTGTGCATCAGAATTCTGGCGATGTCGCTGCTTCTGACAAGAACATGAGAGACAAGAAATGTCTTATGAATCAACTGAATGGCATGACGGTGGCAGCTGCAAGAATGGAGCACAAGGAGTCCACTTACAGTAAATTCACCGACGTCATGGAGCACGACGTGAGTCAGGACAACTGGTACATTCCTGGTCTCTGGCATGGAACCCCTCCAATGGCTGCAGTCAGTGCTGCATACAGCGATCAGGTTTTTCAACTAAAGCAGCACCTGTTAAAGTATATTAAAAAGAGAACAAACACACAGAAAGCCTCAAAACTGTCAGAGTTCAGCACTTGGATTGGAAGCATCTGGGAAGCAGTGAAGAAAGAGAACTTCATATTCAGTTTCAAAAACAGCTTGGTTGCCGATGCTTACAACCAACTGTGCATTCAGTATACAGGCTGGGAATGGGAATTTCGTAATGACATTATTTCTTGGACACAAGAAAAAAAGAATTACATAAACAATTGTAAATATGAAAATCTTCAGATACTTTGTCAACAGTTGGAACTTGAATTAGGCGATGAGATTACAACAGGAATAGCCAACTTACAGAAACAAATAAAAAGCTACTTTGAAAACAAAAGCAATAATGTGCATTTAGTTGAGAAATACAAAGAGGAATTCAACATCAGCACTAATCAAGTTGGCATGAAGTTTCAAGAAGAAGCCTTCAATAAATTCCTGGAGTTGGTTTGTAGGAGACAGTCTGGACACTCCATTGAAGAACTTGAAACGCAGAGTAAAAAGACCATTGGATCGGAAGTCTGTAAACTCCTTCAGCGCTGCAAAAAGGATACAGTTAAATTAGACGAAACACGTCTAAAAACAGAGTATAACAACATGTGGTCAAAAGTGGTTACACACCTGCCAAAATTTGAATTGATTAGACACGATGTTTACATCGATATGACTAAATCACTGGGTAAAAGTTATTTAGAAAATGAGAAAGCTGCTGGTGTCAAATTGCGTAAATTTGCAAGCCCTGCTAAATATTTTGAAACACTTGACAACAACCAATTTCAACTAAAACCTGAGCACTCAAGAAAAGACGTAAATATTTTAATCAAGATTTGGAATACGTTCAGAATGAAAAACGATGCAATCGTGTACGAGTTGAATCAAGTTTCACGTATTATTATTGAAAGCAGCATAAAGTATATTGAGGACAAAATAAAAATGAATGATTATTGCTCAACCTATAATAACGTTCTGCTGCAACACATCAGTCATGAACTGGGACAACAGCAGAATAAAATATTTAGCAAAGAATTTGAAATAGATATCATGGTATGCATTTGTTTTCATGCCATAGTAACTTGGCAAAAACAACATGACATTTATTGTCACAACAATGATCCAAATATTAAGATGAATAAAATTAAGGAGTCATATTTTGTCATTTTTAAGGAGCTATTTCATCAAGGAGATGAAAATATGAAACATGCAAAGACCTTTTGTAACAAGTGTCTGAAGCCGTCTCTGCTGGAGGCTGTAGACAACAAATTGGGGATGGATATTGCGACGAAGGTGAAGAGCGATAGCGGTGGCCCTACGTTTTTGAGCCGAAAACACCTTCAGCTGGCCATACATCTTCATTTGTTGGATGAAGACGACTTTGAAAATTACTACAAATACATAAACAAATATGCAGATTTTACAAAGGAATGGATAAAGGATCAGGTCATAAAGCACTGCCAGAGTAAGAATGGGTCACACTCTGAGATGTATCATCTCTCAAGCGCCATTTTGAGCAAACTGATTCATGAAGTGAAAACATCTGTGGACTCTGTGACCATGGAAATAGCCACTCCGACCACACTTTTGGAATTCTCAGAGAGCTTGGGCGAGTGTCTACTCAAGCACATAATTATAAATACAGATTTCATTGACATACTTGGGTCTCTATCCTTAAGAGACAAAGAAAGTGTCAAGCAATTTTCGGAAGAGCTCAAGAGTTCGTTGGACTCTGCTGAAGAGAAAATCTTACGAGGATTCAGTGTCGCCAGTGACGCCGAGTGCGCGGCGTGGTTGAGTCGTCTCCATGTGCAGCCGCACATCGAGCTCTACAAGAGCCTGGCTGGCTGTGAGAAGCAGTGTCCTTTCTGTGGGGTCCCTTGTGACCTGGGAGGTGGTGGTCATGTGACACACTCTGCGGCGCTGCATTATCCTCAAGGCTTTAATGGCGTTAGTATAATTACTAGCGACAAGTTGGTAGCTGACGTTTGCACAACAAGTGTTGCTGGCAATGGGAAATTTAAAAGTTCAGCTACAAATGGCCAATGGGTTCCCTACAAGGAATACCGCACTATCAATGATTACTTTGCCTCCTGGAGCATTCAGCCAGACACCAGCCTAGAGGCCACGACTTTCTGGAAGGTCGTGTTCTGCAAATACAATGAAGCATTTGCTGAAAAACACAATGTTTCACCAGCAGATATTCCTAATGCATGGAAAGAGATCAATACAGATGAAAACAAGATTAAGGAAGACTTGAAAAAAGAATTCGCATTAACATTGTGAAAGCAGTAGCTTATTAAAATGTTAATCATAGTCATCACCCATCATCATTTAGATTACCAAGACCCCCCCAACCCTACCGACCCCCCACACCCCCTCATTCACGCCTCTGCCTGTCCAAGTTGTCTCTGTGCCCACTCCTCATGGCCCCGTAGTATTCTATCGTTCTAGCACACCTGTCTTTGTTAGCGTATGTTGTTTTGAGGTGCGGTTGCTGTTATTAGTTTACTTCCAAATACAAGTTATATTCTTAATCATCGCAATATATTACTGTTATCGTTATGGGTTAAGGGCATGACAATTCGCCTACAGCAGTGTCTGAAAGGAATGGCCACGAGTAAATAGATTATATGTAACAAGATGTAATTAGCTAATATAAAGGGCGAAGCCTATGTATATGGAAAAGCCAGTAACATAAACAGTATTCGTCATACATTTGTGCTACTGTAGTCAGAAAAAAGTGATTAAAAAGGTTACAACTTAAACTTTTTAAGAATCCATCATTTTGGTTATACTATGTTATTTTCCAGGTCATTGCCTGGAACTTGAAGGTTTTTTATAATCTACATTTAGGCTGTGCTAAGGGTGAGGTGATTTGAATCTGTCTTTAATAACACAGTTCTTATACCTGTGTTTATTATGTTTGTAATCAAGTGGTGTTGCTTGCAATCCCATGTGTGCCTAATAAATCCAGGATGGAATCACTAATATCTCAGAGTGCTACTGAATGTCTGTGGTTTCAATATTAAAAACAATCTCCCAAGTGTCACAGTAGGCATCTGTTTAGTTTTGAGAACATGGTCCCGAAAACGTTGTGACCTTAAATTCCAGGTCCTCCGATTACCACGGTGGGCTACGTAAGGTCACTCTCCAATTAAAACTATTTCTATAACATGCAGATTCATTTTTTTTATAATATAATAAAGAAAGGCAATTTGTAAAAAGAAATTTACCATATACTTTTTGGTTCTTTCGGTAAAGTCACGTATGTATAAAATAAATCACGACGTTTCGGGCGCAACACAAGCGTCCATCATCAGGTGGGAAAGCTTGGTCTGCTGTTGAGGCAGACTGTTATAAAAGGTTTGAAATGGGTGTAGCTCAAGGGTTATAAAGAAGTGGCCGGGGCGAGTGACGTTAATGTGAGAAATTAGCATGCAGCTGTAAGATAGGAGAGCGGCCAAGTCACGTAGGTAGAATTTTTTTTTAAAACACGCTTTAATGAAATGTACCGAAACATGACATATAAAAAATAATATTGAAAAATATATATTTGTATTTTTAATCAAAGAATATAGTATTGGCATCAGTATGGCATAAGTATACCAAGTTTGCAGTCGATTCCACATTGGGAAGTGGTGAAAATTGAGTTACAAGATTTGAGGATACAACAGACAGAATGAGTTAATAAAAAGCGTGTAATAAAAATAATAAATCACGACGTTTCGATCGCAACACAAGCAATCGTCCTCAGGTGAAAAAATGCAGCAGGTGAACTGCTGTATTCTTCTTTCTACCTACGTTACTTTACTGAAAGAACCCAAAAGTATACATAACCTGGTTGACCAATAGCCATGCCTTGATCACACCTGGGAATGTTTCAGCCTCCCGTTGTATCTGTACAAGATGGAAATTTCTAAGGTACAGCCATGGAAAACTTAGCAAACTACATAATCGAGAAAGTTGTTAAATAGTGTAGGAGCCCGATGACATTCCTGTCACATTCACGGTGGATAGATAAAGGCTGTGTGACTCCCAGCCACGCAGCTTTACTCGGGCTGGCCCGCCATCATGACTACGAAAGCACAAATAAAAATCCAGAGCCCTGGATAGATGGTATCATAGGCTTTGACCAGGCAAATAAAGCTCTTTAATACGAGACGTTAACTGCCCCGCCTTGTTTACAGGAAGTGCTGGGTTCGATTCCGACCCTGACGCCTGCTGTATATTTGGAGTTTGCATGTTTTCCCTGTGGTTACGTGGATGTTTCTCTGGGTCCCTGCATTTAGAGTATTTGGTTGCTAGACATTTGCAAGTGATAAGCCACTTCGTTGAGCTATCATTTGTGGTCATGTTACCTGCAACAAAGAGCTATATAGCTTAGTGGGCCTTGCCTGGTAAAATTAAAATAGTTTTAACAGTTATTAGTTTGATGCAGGCACATCCACATCCTGATCGACCACACTCATACACCGTACACAGTCAAATGTAATGGAACTCTAAGTTAATGTTACCGAGGGAAGGAAATACTCGAATCCTCGGTCAGAGTTGTCTCGGTTTACGAGTCGACCCTGCCTCTCTACTCGTCTAATGCGGTTTGCACACACACCCATCCTGGATGCAACTATCAATATCTAAATATAAATACTGTAACTAAAAGTTAACACTCGCGGCGTGCGTGTCGGTATACAAACGGTACCCAAATATTAAATACTGCAGTTAAACAGTCAGCACGCGCAACATGCAATGCCCCAGCAATTAACACACACAAACAACTTCAGTATATTCTTTGGGTCTTTCGATGAAGTCAAGTAGATAGGTACAAATTCATACAAATAATTAATATAAAATAAACAAAAAACTACGACGTTTCGATCACAACACAAGCGATCGTCATCAGGAGGAAAGAGTATGTTTAATAGTTTTAGTTATCCTAATATAAAGCGTGGCATTCTCACAAACTACCTACACGTTGTGCGTGCCCGTATCTTCATTACAGCCAAGCTATTATAGCTAAAAAAAAAGCCTGCCCTTTGACCCGTCAGGGCAGTGCGGCCATCTTACAAGCCACGGTTACCACCCTCACGCAGAGGGGCAAATGGCTCCTCCCCTTCTGCCCGTACCAGCGTGCTCCATGGAGCATCATGTCATGGCCTTCACGGTCATCCCGGCTCACAGGAAGGTGGCCCCCTGCTCGGCTCACTCGACGACTAGTTATCACAGGGGCTCGGTTACCCCCTCTGTACATTTGGCTTTGGACCAGTTCTCTCCCCCTGAGGAAATTTCTCGGCTCCACCATCCGGGCGATGGCGGCTATGCACATTGTTGGATATATGCCTTTTCCAAAACAAATATTAAGTGTGATATTGCCTATTTTAATGTAATAGCTACTCGTAGACATATATGTGAATTTAGTGTGTCCTGAGCGTAAAAAGACAAGAGGACAAAACTAATCAGCATTCGAATGAGAAGTTGAACAACAGGCTTGTTAACTTGGGATAATAATCAGTGACACAGACCTGTGAAACTCCTTCATTGAGACAACAAAGGCACCACCAGGAACGCCAAAGGAGGACCCCTGCTTTTATAACTGTGCCCATGCAAAAAGAACACTCAGCATCCGAGCTATTAACGTTGTACAAGTCTTGGCTGTTGGAAAGTTTAAACGTTCAAAGTGACAACCACCGCATATTAATATTCGTAAACACCTTGCTATTAAACGTTAACTAGGTGATAGGACGTACTGTTACATGATACAACCTAGGGTCGGAACAGGGGCGGTTTCTTCATTAGGGCGATTGGGCGACGCACCACCAATGTCATTGAACCACAGAGTCACGCTAGCCGTCAATGTCAGCCTCTGGATATAGTCCAATCAGCGTCATGTCACGTTCTGTGGAGTACCGCCTCTTTTGGGGCGATTTCACTCCGGCTGAGAATCGCCCCGAGTGGCCCCATAGACTTACATTGAAAGATGTTTTTATTCGAACGGGGGCGCTCCAATGCATTCTCTATGGCTCCGGGAGGGCAAGCCCTAACGTGCTTACGTCATCATACGTGCTAACGTCATCATACGTAAGCACGTTTCATCCAAGAATTTAATTTATCGCCACCTAGTGGAATCTTCTTATTGGTTCTTTCGGTAAAGTCACGTAGAAGGGAAGTAATAAAATAATAAAAATAAAACATTTTAACACGTAGGCTTTCGCGACCAATGTTATTCATAATCAACGTTTTTGGGTTTAGATCGCGTTTATTTATAAATGTGTCGTAACCCTCCACCACCCGACACGGCCAATCAGTAAAAAAGTGTCACGTTGACAAAGACAAATAGTTCACTGCTTTAGCCCACCGGTGTGTTGAAGCCACATCATTTACAATTTGAGTACGACGTTTTGCTGGTAATTGCAACCAGCATGATGCTGCAACCAGCATCATCGGGCAATTCGCCAATTCTGGCGAATTGCCCGATGATGCTGGTTGCAATTACCAGCGAAACGTCGTACTCAAATTGTAAATGTTGTGGCTTCAACACACCGGTGGGCTAAAGCAGTGAACTATTTGTCTTTGTCAACGTGACACTTTTTTACTGATTGGCCGTGTCGGGTGGTGGAGGGTTACGACACATTTATAAATAAACGCGATCTAAACCCAAAAACGTTGATTATGAAAAAAAAAAAACATAATAAAATTATTCTCACGACGTTTCGGCCACAACGCAAGTTATTCTCACGACGTTTCGGCCACAACGTTCCACTCACTGGCATGGTGCAGTGTGCAGAGTAATGTATGGTGTCGTAATTGTATAGTAAATATATAGCAGTGTGATACACATTAGGGTGGGTAGAATAATACATAGTGTTATATTAAAATGGATAACTGCAGCAGCAGCAACTGCAGCAGCAGCAGCAACTGCAGCAGCAGCAGCAACTGCAGCAGCAGCAGCAACTGCAGCAGCAGCAGCAACTGCAGCTCCCTTTGATGCTGTTAATCCTGCATAATGCACATGCATATGCAGTACTAATCACATTCCTGCATTTCCCATAAATATGCTAAATTCCTCTTGATATGCAAATTCCTTTGTCAAGGCGCCCAGCTTATATATATGCTCCAAGCTCGTGTGCTGTTTCATTCAGACTCTGTCGCCTCGACGGACCTGGTTTTCACCTGAGGACGGTTGCTTGCGTTGTGGCCGAAACGTCGTGAGAATAATTTTAATATGTTTTATTTTTATTATTTTATTACTTCCCTTCTACGTGACTTTACCGAAAGAACCAAGAAGATGAATCCCTGCAGTCACGAAAGTTTTAAATCAAAATCTAGTGGAATCTTTAATAAAATAAACTTGAGTGGTTTGTTTTAATAGTGAGTATAGAAACAAACAAGATGTATTGTAAGAGTCACTTTATTTTTCATTAATATTAAAGTGAAGTTGCCTTTACATGCTTAAGCTGTTAATTTATCCATTGCATGGGTGGACCATTTCCTTATCAATCATCCAGACATTTGCCCCCCCTGAGAGATTTTGCAGGAGCCGCCACTGGGTCGGAAGGTCGTAATATGACTATTTTACATGTCCTTATTAACAATTACTGTTATGAGATGCGGTCTGGGTTAAGAATGTGAAACTTAATGATAATTAAACTATGGAAGCTCGTGTTGAAGTGTTGAACCTCAGGATCATTCAGGACAACAATATAGTATTTTTAGATATATGTTACAATTGTCAATTCTACGTGACCAACATTAAAGGGGTATAACAAAAGCCATGCTCGACCACCTTTGTCTACCCAGTAGCTATCATTGCATGCTGCAGCAGGTATTCGTTTAAGGCTGAGTCGACTTAAGGGGGGAGACAATCTAGGCCGTTTCACACTTCACAGATGGTCTACACACACCACATTTAGGGGCCCACTTTTAGGAGTCGATAGACATTCCAAGGGGCTATTAAGTGGGTCTGTGTCCACACACGTCTTGGGATGACGTTCAAAGGAAGAGAGGAAGGCGTATATGACATGGCAGAACCAGAAGATAAGGTGAACTAAGACTGACTGGATGAATGTTTGAGGAGCGTGAAAATGGGAGGAGCTTTGGGATTTTTATGCTGCAAAGGGAATTAAATAAATAAAGTAGAACTTTCTATGCAACAGTATATAAAAATCATATGCCTTATTCTTGGAAAGGCAGACTCCGTAAAGAGCACTCGTAATTTAGCTAAGAATGAGCTTTGCAGAGGAAAATATCTGAGTAGTTAAGAGTTGAGTACTGCATTGGCAGACTCTAAGCGTCGCTACAAGTTTTATTTTACGTTTTTATTTATACATGTAGGGAGGTTCAATTTTTTTTAACACTTCTGAGAATTTTCAACAATACTGCAAGAAATATGCCTCCGGGCTGTGGAGACCACCTGGAGAAGATTCCAGGCACGTGTTGACAACGATGGCGAACAAGTGGAGACTCTTTTTGAAGCTATTAACATACATTTGTTATCATGTCACAGTGTACTATTCGTTCTTTTTCCATTAAAAACGATAGTCCCATATAAGTGTTAACGTTTTTTTTAAAGCACCCTATATTTTGAGTCTCTTGCAGAGTCAATTACTTCTAAGCTATATATGAGGTGTGCTCCGTTATGTGGTTGAGGAAAATTGTTGATAAGTTTATGATGGCAACGGACCTTAAACAGCATTCCTCATGCTATTGTCATACCTTTCAACCCATACGGTTTACCCCATATTTTTGTACAGGGAAATTGAGTTTTCAAGTCCATACGGCATACAGCCGTTTCAATACGGGCAAAAAGATGTGTTGTCCGTTTGTTTGTGTTTCTCCTTAGTGATATGACTTTGTAGGATGAACGTTGAAATTGATAAGGATGCAGGGTGACCAATAAGGTCTGAATTTGTCTGTAATAAGGTAGGCACTGATAAAGGGTTGACAGGTATGTATTGTGCGAAGTAATTTTCTATATAATACTGTGATAAGCCAAGACGTGTGAGAAGATAAGTGGTGATATGAGTTATACACCAATATAGAGTGTGCTTAAAATATTGTCCAAGCTATCGGCTGGAAAATTTCTGTTGATGTCCGAGCCAGTGACTGATATTGAATGAGATGTGGAGATAGTAGTAGGTTTTTACCCTTTCAACTGGTACAAAAACTGATACCTTTATACAAGGCATCATGTTTGCAATAACCACAACACAAGCAGTCAAAATGCAAACAAAAATAAACAACTCTGATGATGATAATGATATGCACTGCCCTTGAAGTTGATTGGTCCACACCCGAGACAGCTTTTCTTAGAGCCTAGTCTCCATTGGTGTTGGACCAGATGACGCCAAATAGCGTACAACTCAAATATGTGGAGAGGCCAGGAGAGTGAGTGTGGTCACGTGCAGACTGCAGCCCAGCGTGAGGCCTCCAGGAGAGAGCAACAAGGGGTGCTCGCACACCAAGCCACTCTCAAGGCAGCTGACAGGCAGCGTGCTGGGCCAGCGTCTCCGCAGCATGCTCCAACTGCAGATCGAGCCTGGCGTGCAGACAGCCTGTGAGCGTGCAGCGTTGCATCTAACGGCGGTCAGCGTGCTGACTCGGAAGCCGTGAGGGGCCGTTCATAAATGATGTCACGCACCTACGGGGGAGGGGGGGTCAGACATTTGTGACGATGTGTGACGATGGGGGGGGGGGGGGGTTTGAGAATTGTGACGTCACATCAAAATGCGCAACTTTTAATAAATATAGACAACAAGTTCTACTTAATTAAATGGGCTTTTTAATCAATGTTTTCTCCTGCAACATCAGAGTGCAGCGCCACATTGAATACGCACTGCAATGACAATAGTTTAAAGCCATTTGAAGCATGTTTTTTTGGGGGAGGGGGGTCAGAGCTTTGTGACGTCATATTTGAGGGGGGGCTGACTTTTTTTGACGCCGTGTGACGAAGGGGGGGGGGGTCAAAAATCGTCCAAAATCGCGTGACGTCATTTATGGACGGCCCCTGAGCACACTACAGCTGTGTATCGAGCATGATTCACAAACAACCCTGCGAACACGCGGAAAGCAGCATGGCCGCGAGCGCGCTCCAGCTGTGGACCACTCCTGCCGTTCTGCACATCCTTGTGGGACTGGAGGTATTTTTCAGGAAGATAGAAGATGGCACGTTCACTACACTGCCTCGCCATTTTTAACTGTACCTTGTATAGATGTGTAACTTTGTACAGGATTGTGGATCAAGAAGAATCTCAGCTTGCACGCATGACACCATAACAAACTAATTGTGTATTGTCGCGTTACCATGAGACTTCAGCCGGCTGTTTTCTTTAATCACGTGATCATGAGATCCGATCCTTAAAGCTTTCTAACCATTTTATACGCATTTGAGCATCTGTACGAATGTTGCCATTTTAAGGTTTGTGCCTATTCTCTTTTAATCACGTGATCGTAAGATTTGACCATGCTTTTATGATCATTCAGTACAGATTAATGAGTACGTATATTTGCATGGATACTGTTGCTATTCTGATGACAAGTTTTTAGATATGAAAGTAAACGTTAATGAAGTTGTTTAGATGAAGAAGGATTCCGAGTGCTTCTTTCCTAACTGATGCATCCGTTTATCTCAATTGCGAAAACTGTATCCGGTGGTAAAATATGAATCCTGTGACATGACATATCTACACAATTGATAAGCGAGTATCAGTAAATCTTAAAACGAGAATCATTGATATCACGATTACTAAAACATATCCCTAGACAACGAGAGGCAATACAACGATTTGTTATAACCTTCATGCATACTCGCTTCTTAATCATATGAATACATTTTAAACATTAATTATAATTTGTTATAGCATTTACACACACGTCTTATTTGTAATCACATTCAAAACGTGTAGTAATATTCCTATTCGATTGTTATTTAATTATATTGTTTATCTTTTTTACAATATATACAACGTGGCGGTAGCGACGGTTGGTCAGAGATCGCAAACGGGTTTTGATTCCTTACCCGTACCCGGCCGCACCAGGGTCGCAAACGGGTACCCGTACCCTACCCTATACCCGGCTACCCGTACCCGGCCGGGTATTGGGTAGGGTACGGGTACCCGATTGCGACCTCTGGGATGAAGCCATGTTGCAGGCGCGGGTGGGTTGATTCTAGGAACTTGAATTGTGAGAAGAGACAAGACGTTGTCAACGGAAATGAGTGACAAACGGTGACTCACCAGTGACTCACGGCCTACCCGTACCCGTACCCGGCCGCACCAGGGTCGCAAACGGGTACCCGCACCCAGCCGGGTACGGGTAGCCGGGTATCGGGTAGGGTACGGGTATCGGGTACCCGGTTGCGACCTCTGCGGTTGGTGGATCACGCAAATGACGAACATTCCTCGTCTCCCTTCACGTGGGCATCGACGTGCAATACCCTCGGTCGCCAGCAGACGGCAGTACAGCAACGTGTGAACTGATATAATTTGTCCCTTCTCTTAGGATAAGAGTCACCCCCTTCACGGTCCAGAGCAGAGGCGATGTGACGTCATCTCCGCTGTTCACACTTGTTGAGTCGATGAACCAGAGATCACCCACCTCAACGAGGTGGATTTGTGTGTCACATGAAGTGTGGCACGTGGTCACATAGGAGGAGTATACATACATGTCAAGTCTCACGAATTATCCTTGAAACTCGCAGAAACCTCCACGCAACCCCCTGGCCCCCTTCTGCAAAAGTAGACTCACCCTTGCCTGCCTGCGTGACAGATGCATTTGTATGTGCCTCCGTTTCTCAACTTCTTGGTTTTCCTAAGGTTTTTCAGTGACTGTCGAAACGATTTGAACCATTTAGGGTTCATATGTAAATAGAGAACACTTCAAAAAGTTGAAACAAAAAAGGTGTTACGAATCTTTTGGAATATTTAGACATTCGTAACAGAAAAGGTGATTGTCGTAAGTTTAACCATCTTCGTTTCACCGCCTTCAAAATCACAGGAGACAAAGGAGAGCCCTTTTGCTGCTCCATTTTGTTCATAGAAGTCACCTTGCCACAAGAAGTAGGTGTTCTTTAGACAGTGTTCAGCTAGTCTTGGGATATCTTTGGCTAAACCTTTGTTCGTTACCAGAGTGTCGAGTAATTTAATTGACTCGTTGACCGGAACCCTTGTGAACACAGAAGTCACATCAACATATCAATAACGACCAACAGCTGGACCACCGCGTGAAACAAGTGAATGACAGCGACGGTAGTGACATCGGGCATCAGTACCAACTGCAGAAAATTATCACTGAAGGCCTTTGAAACAGAAGTGCCTAGGGCCTACAATAACCTTAATCAGGCCCTGGCTACAGCTGGGGGTCTCTCTTGGAGGAGGCCTCCAACGATGGCTGAAGTTTCTCACGAGCCTGAGCTGTTAAACCTTCTGCTGCAGTGCGGCAGGAGGATACAGACCAGATCTCGCTTAGCGCGACCCCGTAGAACGCTGATTGGTTATAGCGCTCTTTGTCCTGGAGAAATATATAACGAAGAAATAAAATAGCTTATGAGTGAGAACACGCAGCAGCACTGGCCAAGGAAACAGACCCGAACCCAACATTCGCTCAGCCAAAGAGAGCAATGCACACTCTCGGCCTACCAGACACCACCCCTCGCAATTCGATTATCACGATTTGTAGTCACGATAACGTCAACGAAAATCCGAAGCTTAAAAAAAAGAAAAATCGATGCTAAAGTGTTTGTTTGTTCAGCCAGGCAAGAACCGACAAGACTAGGATAGAGACTCAGGCTCCACTAAAAAAAAAACCTTACCACAGATTTTCACTGAGGGCATCAACAAGATCAGGCCTGCCCCAAGCGTCTATATCATCAGTGCCTACCAGGCCTGCCCTGAGTGTCTCGGCCACTGATGCCTGCCAGGCCTGCCCTGCGCACCACAACCTCCAGCACAGCCTTGCAGTGACATAAACTGCGCCTCGATGGTCTGCCCCGCTAGCCGCTTGCCATGGAAGAAGAGGAGGGGGGGGTACCGGGGGGGGGGGGGCGGCACGACACACGAGGGGGTGGGTGGTCAGAACCACGCCCGTCCGCCTTTGTCTCCCGAGTGGGGATATTTACACATCGCGCCAAGTATGCATCTGAGGCTGAGTCGACCTAGGAGAAGCCGAGAACGGGTTCAGATACTCATCACTGGTGTTGGGCGTGAGTAGGAACTCGGATCGCCAGGTTCGTAGCGCAGAACGCTAACTGCTGCACTAACCGCCCCCCCTCACACACATTCACCCAATGTTCAGAAGTACATACACATACCTACATATATACAGAGATGACTCTCCTGCTGGCAAAATTTGCAGTGAAGGAATCACTCTCTAGCACTACCACTGCCTCCACTACAAGCACCATCTCCCAGTTCCATCACACTATCACATTTCCACAATAACAACCTCAAGTTAAACCTTCGCATCCAAATATTCCCACTACACCACTGTACATCCAACCATTACAACCAAATGCACATACGACCAATCAACCGCATTCACAAGAACAAACGCAAACCTCTATGAATCGTAAAGCTAAACATTACGAAACTCACAAACAAATCACAAACTATCCATGACTACACCATAGCCAATCACATAGACATAATTAATCTTTCTGAAACTTGGCAAAGACCTAATGATAATTTCATCTTAAACCTTTAACTGTACAGGGGGGGGGGGGGTGCAGACTAACACATTTAATGTTAACACAAAAATTGTCCCCTTCCGATTGGAACCACGTTGACAACATGACTTCTGCTTCTGCTGACTCCAACTCAATGTCAGCCAAATGCAAAGCTAACCTGATTTCTAAATTCAACCTCCTATCTAAGAAGAAACCAGAGCCAGACATCACAAAGCTGGATGTCAACAAGACCGTTATTAATCAGAGTAACATCCCAATTTCTGACAATCTGAAAACGGTACTGGCCAAAGGACTACATTTCGCTGTCACCCCTAAATATATACCAGTAGAGGATGTGATTTCTCAGATTGATGTAGCCCTCAGAGGCATTGGACACATCCATGCGGATGTAGCAAGAGCTGAAATAGCCACTATTCTTAAGAATGCTAAGAAACCCACTAGTAACATTAGCAAAAACGAACGCTCTGAACTCGCGAACCTAAAAAAGAGAGATGATATAGTCATCCTCTCGGCAGACAAGGGCAATGCCACGGTCATCATGGATAAAGAATCATACAACAACAAAATCCTGGACCTACTTAATGATGGGAGTTACTCCAAAATTAAAAACGATCCTACTAACAGCATAACAACAAAAACTAACAAAATCATCACGAGTTCGACTTCCCTAATCGAACCAACCAAACGTCCCTCTCTAAAACCATCAGCGGCAAGACCTCCCAGACTCTATGGTCTTCCCAAGATCCATAAAGAAGGCACCCCGCTATGACCCATCATGTCGACGATCAACTCTCCTACCTACAAACTAGCCCGGTTTCTATCAGATACTCTGCTTCCCTTCACAGGCAAGACCTCTTCGGCAGTACTCAACTCAACCCAATTAGTCTCTATGGTCAAGGACATGGTACTATCGCCTGATGATATCCTCGTCAGTTTTGATGTAGTATCTCTGTTTACCAAAGTCCCAGTACCTGACACCCTAACAATAATTGAGGACTTGGTCCAACATGGATTAAATTCGGATGTACCTGCGCTGGTTAGGCATTGCCTCACCAACACTTATTTTACCTGGAATGGCACCTTCTACAAACAGAATGAGGGTACCCCTATGGGCTTCCCTTTGTCACCAGTGATAGCCAACATGTTCATGGAAAAGTTTGAATCAGACGCCATCCAGACATCCACCCTGCGTCCTTCCCTGTGGAAGAGGTATGTGGATGACACTTTCGTCATTTGGCCACATGGCTTCCCAGCATTGAACCACTTCTTGGACCACATCAATTCCAGACACCCATCCATCAAATTCACCATGGAAGTGGAGAAAGATGGTAAACTACCATTCTTAGATATTCTGTTTGAGAGCAGACCTGACGGATCCTTGGGACATTCTGTCTACAGCAAAGCCACCCACACAGATTCCTACTTGAAACCTGATTCCCACCACCACCCATCTCAAAAGAATTATCTCATCGAAACGCTATACCACAGAGCTCATGGCATTTCTGACCAACACCACCTGGCCAGTGAATTAAGACACGTACATCGGGCCCTCAGGATGAACGGATACTCTGACCGCACCATCCGCCAAGCTGTTTCTCCCACCATACAGAAACAGCCACTTGAAACTCCGATCAAAACTATCACGTTGCCATACATAGCAGGCGTGACCAAAAAGATCTCCAAAATTCTAAACAAACATAAGATCCAAGTCCGATTCAGTACAGTACATAAAATCCGTGATCTAATTCCGTCTGTGAAAGATGTAATTCCTGACTTACAATACCCTGGAGTCTACAAACTGAGTTGCAGCTGTGGTGATTGTTACATTGGAGAAACGAAACGTCATATCTCTGATCGTGTCCGCGAGCACAAGTCAGATCTGAAACACGGCAAAGCTGATTCTTCCGCCGTTGTCGATCATTGCTACAACGCTGTGGGCTCGCATGAAATTGTCTTTTCCGAGACAAAGGTACTCTGCAAACCTCCTGGCTACCATCAAAGGTTTGTACACGAAGCCATCCAAATATACAAACACAGACATAATTTCAACCGTGATGATGGGTACAAACTTAGTAATCATTGGAAAGATGTTATTAACCATGCAAAAAAGATTTAACTACACATATTTGGACCATCTTATTTGACAGGCACTATTCTTCAGTTACCGTATAGTTTCTTCTTCTTTTTTCACACACTGGTTTCCTGCTTTAAGTTTTACCACACATTATTGGCAAATCTAGAATTAATCCCAGCAACGTAGCAAAGGGCTGTTTCATCTACATAACAAAGGCTCAGTTCCATTTACAGCAGCCGCACCTTTACGTCAGCCGCACCTTAACAACTCTTGGAACCTCCCAGTTCAACCAGTCTATACAACAAAGGCTCATTCCTAGCAGCGGTTTCAGCCGCACCAACCTCTACATAACAAAGGCGCAGTCCCATTTACAGCAGCCGCACCTTTACAGCAGCCGCACCTTAACTCTTGGAACCTCCCAGTTCAACCAGTCTACACAACAAAGGCTCATTCCAAGCAGCGGCTTTAGCCGCACCAACCTCACAATAATAATAATATCCAGGGGCCTGCCTTGGCTCCTCCCACCCTCAACCAGTATATATATGTAATAAAAGGACTCGAACACTTCTTTCTGTCTTCGTGTCTTTATTCAGGTTCACGTCTTTACCCACACGGCACTCTGTTATAACTCCTGTATTTGTAGCCCCCGGCTATTCACTGCTATTATAGCTTCCTCTCCCCTCTGACTCTCTGCTTCATCTATTGTAACCTCCTCCCTGCAGACTCGCTTCTACCCCTATGCAGACTCCTGCTGCTACCCCTATGTGCAGACCCTCTGGCTGTCACTGTATGCAGACCCGCTGCCCACCCTCTCTGTGCAGCCCCGCTGCTGACTGCAGCCTCCTCGCTGCTTCGGGTCGGTCACCGCTGGCCAACGGTGCCGATCCTCGCTCCCCCCGTGTTCGTGGCGATCTCGCCACACCCCGCTTCGCCCTTCGTGGCCTTCCTCTGTTCCTGGTTCCCCGTCACTCCCCTTGCTCTTCCGGTTCCCCTCCTTCTATACTCAACCCCTCTGCCCCCCCACGTGACCTAACTCCTCCCCCCCTGACGGCACCTCAGAAGGGCCGTTTACAACCGCATTACATCACCCTCCCCCCTAAAGAAAATCCAGCCGACCTCGGCTGAATTGCAACCTGAAAAGCAATGCGGGTGTAAAGGGCCAACACGCAAAAAGACACGAAGCATTGAAGAACATTATAACAATAACACAACACAACACAATCTAACGAAACGTGAGGGATTTCGAGCGAGTACGGGTAGCCGGGCCGTCCCGGACGGTCGGCGGCCCACCCGCCGAGCGGGAACGTGGAAGGGTTTTAGGGGCGACGGGCGCAAGTTCTTCCGTCGCCATTGGAGGCCCGCCACTGTCCCGCTCGCGTCCAGAAACATCCCGTACTCGCGTCCGCGGAGGGATAGGAAGAGCTGCAGGTCCCGTGGGTTCTGCGGCTCCGGTCGGCGTCCCACAAGCGGAAGGTCCTCCTCCCTGCGCTGTCACGGCCGGCTTGTCTGTGAAGGGTACGACAGGCGCTCTCGCAAGGTCAGCAGACACAGGCAAGGGCGAGTCGGCAGCAACAGACCCCGGCAAGGCAACTTCGGGAGATGACGCATCCGGCCGTGGGGCAATGTATGGCTTCAACCGGGACGTGTGCACGAACCAACGCCGTGCACCAACCTGAACACGCGCCGACTGTGGGTTGGGAACCTCAATGAGGCGGACCGGACCCTGCCAAGGTCGATGTAATTTAGGAGATGTACCTGGCCGCACCTGTGGGCAATGAAGCCAGGCCAGGTCCCCCTTTCTCCAGGGACACTCCCCCTTTGAACGTCGGGCACACCGCTCATTCCTGGCCTGAGCCTTGGCAGTAGCCATGCGGGCATTTTCCCTCGCCTCAGCGACACGCCGAACGTTGTCCTTAATATACTCAGGAAGAGGCTTAACAGGCCCCCTCGCACCGGTTCCCAACTGGTCATGAATCGGCGGCACATTCTCACGGCCGTACATAAGAAAAAACGGCGAGTATCCAGTAGCCGCGTGCGGCGTCATGCGATACGCCGAAAGCACCCCAGGAATATGCAAATCCCAATCAGATTGGTTTTCCCCGACCGTATGGCACAGCATGGCGGACAGAGTCCGATTCAACCGTTCCACCATACCATCCGTTTGCGGGTGGTAGGGGGACGTCCGTATCTTTTTAGTTCCAAGAGCCGCACACACCTCCCCCAACAATTTAGACGAAAAGTTACGTCCCTGATCCGTAAGGAGCCTCTCCGGAGCCCCTTTGTCCATTACATACCCAAATAGAAAGGCGTCCGTGATAGACGCCGCTGACTGGTCAGGCAAGGGCCAGGCCATCGGCCAGCGAGAGAGGTACTCCACCCCCACCAGTAAATACTTATTCCCTTTAGCTGATGGCGGAAAGGGTCCCAAAATATCTAACGCCACCAACTCATTAACCCGAGATACTTTAATCGATTGTATCGGCGGAACATATGGATGTTTAGGCGGCTTACGGCGGGCACAATCGGGACACGCGCGAACGTGACCGACGACATCCGTCGTCATGCCGTGCCAATAATAGTCTCGCTGCAGCGTCAATAGGGTTTTCTGCACCCCCAGGTGTAAAAGTGTGTCACAGTGCAAGGATCTAATCAACTCATAGCGCAATGACGCAGGCACAACGAGACGCCAGTGTTCCTGTATCCCTTCCCTCCACATCAGTAACCCATCTCGGAGAGCAGTTTCCGAATTACCACCCGCACCGACTTCCTTACCCGCCCTCTCCGTTCGTTTCCGTAACGACACCAAAGAATCGTCCAACATTTGCTCCCGAATCCACACAGACCTTGGAAGACGCAAAATCCCGTCAGCCGGTCCCCCTTCAACCGGTCCCGGTGTAAGCGGAGGTTCGAGAACATCCACTGCCCGCGCGACAGGCTGAGGGGGGGGCTGAGCCGGTCCACACCTATGCGTCCCCGACGCACACGCACAAGGGGATTGTTGCGGCAACCTGGACAGTGCGTCCGCGTTAGCGTGACGCACACCCTTCCGATGGTGAATTTGGAAGGAGAATTCTTGCAACGTGTCCAGCCATCTCGCCAATTGTCCGGATGGCTGGTCCATCTTAAGAGCGTACTGCAAGGCCGCATGGTCCGTTCGGACAATAAACGACCGACCGTACAGATACGGTCGAAATTGGCGGAGAAAATACACAATAGCCAAAAGTTCCCTGCGAGTGACGCAGTAACGAGTTTCCGCGGGAGACAAAACCCGACTCCCGTACGCCACCACACGCTCAACACCACCTTTTGACTGGGACAACACCGCCCCAATCCCGGTGTCACTCGCATCAGTATCCAGAATGAAGGGATGGTCAAAATCCGGATAATCCAACGTCGGCGCAGTAGCCAGTAGGTCGCGCAGGCTCCGAAACGCCGCCTCCTCCGGCGGTCCCCACACAAATTTGTGCCCCTTCCCAGTAAGGAGATGCAAAGGCCTGGCGATAGTAGCGAAATTCGGAACAAACCTCCGGTAATATGAGGCGAACCCCAAAAACCGACGCACATCACCCACCGTGGCGGGGGTTGCCCAATCCCGGACACACGCAGTTTTCTCTGGATCCGTGGCCACCCCGTCCGCACTAACAATATGTCCCAAGTATCGAACGGAACGTTGCAGTAGATGACATTTCTTAGGCTTGAATTTCAAATTAGCAGAACGCATTCTGGCAAAAACGGCCTCCAACCGCAATAAATGCTCATCAAATGTGCGGCTGAAGACAATAATATCATCTAAATAAATGAGACATGTCTCCCACTGCAACCCCGTCAATACCAACTCCATCAATCTCTGAAAGGTGGCAGGGGCTGCATTCAACCCCATCGGCAGACAGTTAAATTGGAACAACCCCTGCGGCGTACGGAACGCTATCTTTTCCCGCGAGGGCTCGTCAAGGGGAAGCTGCCAGAAGCCCGAAGAGAGATCTAGCGTTGAAAAAAACTTAGCCCCTGACAAGGCGTCGAGAGAATCGTCCATACGCGGCAGGGGATACGCATCTGCCACCGATACTTTATTTAACTTCCGAAAATCCACACAAAATCGTAATTTACCATCTTTCTTTTTAACCAACACAACAGGCGCGCCCCACGGGCTATTAGACGGAGATATAATATCCGCTTTCAACATGTCTTCCACTGCCCCTCGAACGTGCTCACGCTCAGCCGGACTCATCCGACGCGAGTTCAAGCGGATAGGGGCCGCGTCCCCCGTTTCGATGTGATGAGAGAGCAGCGAGGTGCGTCCCAAGTCCAAATCGTCCGAGCTAAACACATCGGAATAGCTCGCTAATAATTTATGAATCGCACAACGCTGCTCAGCGGAAAGGGCCGAATTTTCCGCACATAATTCGGCGATCCAACGATCGTCCACCCCTCCGTCGTGTGAAACACCACCCACCAGCCCCCCGTCCGGAATGTCACTCTGAGCCGTAAACGCCGTAGTGGCGTGTGCCACAACGGTACCAGCCGGCACACACACGCTTTCAGAACTCGCATTTAACACCTGCAAAAACGGGCGCTGATCCGGACGGACAATGGTTTGCGCCCCCACCAGTGCCAATCCGCCCGTAACAGCGGCGGACGGCGACAGCAAAATTCTACAAGCACCCTGCCGACCCGGAACCGGCTTCCGGTATCGTAGGGGAATGAGCATCTGCGAGCCAGGTGGAATATCAACTGAAACTTCCGATAACGCCTGCACCTGGGCAACCGGAGCCGGTCGCCCCCAGGTGGACTGTAAAAACGCCAATTTGCGGCCCCCTGGTAGTTCAATGCAATTTTCATTAATTCTAATTAGAATGGGCATCTTAGCCAAAAAATCCGTGCCCAACAAGCAAGGAACCGCCAGGGACCTCGAAATTAACACAACGCCCGAGGCCGAGACCCCCCCGATAGAAATATTAGCGTCCACCTGTCCCACGATGCCCATACTACCCCCGTTCGCAGCGATGCAGGAAGCGTAAGCCGGCCTCACGGCCCCCGGTGGGATGTTCAAAAGATGAAATATAACATCCGAAATAATGGTCGCGGACGCCCCGGAATCCACCAAAATACGCACGTCCACCCCTTGGATCGACCCCGGTACAGTGGACGAACCTGTAGCGGCCGCGACAACCCGCCGAGCCAACTTACGCCACTGCGTTATCGAGCGACAAGGCGCAGATACTGGCCTCCCATATTTTAGAACATCCGCGTCGCACAACAACGGCGATGAGTGAGGTGTCAGGCCTTGCCGGGTGTCTGGTGCGCACCGACTTGCCTGTGCCGGAGGGTCTTTCTTTGGGACGTCCGCGATCGAGGCCTCCTGCTGGGGCGGCCCCGGAACCCGGGCCCAGCAGTCCCTGGCATAGTGGCCCCGACGGCCGCAACGGAAACAGTCGACGTTGGGTCGGCGCGCAGCAGGCACCCCGTCCCGACGTGGCCGCGCCGGCGGCGGAGCCCGCGGCCCCGGCCCGCTTCGAGCCGGCCACGGAGTGGAGGCGGCCGACAGCTCCTTTGGGCCGGTCGCATCCGGCACGTACACGGCCTTTGTAGGGTCCCACCCTACGGCCCCCCCATCGACGACAGGACCGCCCGTCCACGCCGTGACTTGTTTCCAGCGGCGGAGATTGAACTGGGCGTCCAAACACTTGGCCGCGGTCCGGGACGTGAGTTTCTCGTGACCGCACGCCGGCATAGGAATGCCCAGATCCCGGGATAACTCTAACATCTTCCCCAAGATGAGAGGTTCCAGCAGGTCAGGCTCCGTCTCCGGGTAAGCGGCCATCGCGAGTTCCAGCACGGCGCCCCTGTACGCTACAGGCGACTCCTCCGGTGCGCGTTGCCGCTGCACGAAGCGGCGATGGGCGTCATCCGGTGGCTCGTACGCGTCCGCCATTTCGTCGAACACTCCACGCAATGTTTTCTTCTTCGCAGCTTTTATAGAGCGAAAAAAACGAACAGACTCATCGTCAAGGAGAGTCGGAAGCACCTCCAGCGCCTCGGCGTCCGTCCACCTTGCCGTTCGTACCGCCGCCAAAAATCGACAAGCGAACGCACTCCAATCGCCCCCGATGGAGAACTCCTTAACAGTTGTAAGGTGACGACTGCGGCTCCTTGGCCTGCTTCCGTCCGTCACCGACTCTTCCGGCGGCAAGTTCAGCAAGGCGTCGCAACGCGGTGTCGCCAAGATGGCGGACGATCCTCGTGGCGGCCCCAAAATGGCGGCTTCCCGCCTTCCGTGGTGCGCCACGCCCAAGATGGCGTCTTCACGCCGCGTGGTCGATGGCGGCGCCATCGAGGACGACCCGGGCTCCTGCCGATCACCACCATCACCTACCAACGCCGCCCTTGGCGTGACAAGGTCACACAACTCCGTGATGACGGTTTTTAGGGTCGCCAGTTGCTCCGCCATCCGGGTCCATCTTAAATCTTCGTCCTTCAACGCAGATGGGTCGGACGCAGCGGCAACCTCCTCCACACCCGGGCCCTCACGGATCTCTCCCTCCGCCGAAGTGAAGCCGACCTCAGGAGGAAGATCGTCGTCGTCCGATGATGAAGCCGACGCCGGAGATGGGATATTCTTCTTCCTCAGTTGTTTCGCCATGCCGTTTCACTTCTGACTCCAGTGTAATAAAAGGACTCGAACACTTCTTTCTGTCTTCGTGTCTTTATTCAGGTTCACGTCTTTACCCACACGGCACTCTGTTATAACTCCTGTATTTGTAGCCCCCGGCTATTCACTGCTATTATAGCTTCCTCTCCCCTCTGACTCTTTGCTTCATCTATTGTAACCTCCTCCCTGCAGACTCGCTTCTACCCCTATGCAGACTCCTGCTGCTACCCCTATGTGCAGACCCTCTGGCTGTCACTGTATGCAGACCCGCTGCCCACCCTCTCTGTGCAGCCCCGCTGCTGACTGCAGCCTCCTCGCTGCTTCGGGTCGGTCACCGCTGGCCAACGGTGCCGATCCTCGCTCCCCCCGTGTTCGTGGCGATCTCGCCACACCCCGCTTCGCCCTTCGTGGCCTTCCTCTGTTCCTGGTTCCCCGTCACTCCCCTTGCTCTTCCGGTTCCCCTCCTTCTATACTCAACCCCTCTGCCCCCCCACGTGACCTAACTCCTCCCCCCCTGACGGCACCTCAGAAGGGCCGTTTACAACCGCATTACATATACAAGGACGGTTTTTCTTAGAATTTCTCTTACTTGATACAGCCATCGTGCTGTGACGGTTCCATCTGAAGACGGAAGCTTGTGTTGCCTCCGAAACGTCGTGATTTTTATTTTATTTTTATTTTACTTTTATTAATTTTATTTTTTTACCCACGTGACTTTACCGAAAAAACCTAAATATATGAATCCTTGCAGTCACGAAAGCTTCAAATCTAGAACTTTAACTGTACCGCCAATGAGTCACCCATAAACCAACCACGTACGTACAAGTATTGCGCCATAATAAGGCGCTGTAAGTCGCTTTACCTACCACCACGATCACGGGCCGACAGAAGGCAGCCGAGAGAATACTGACAGAGGAGGTCCCATGATGTAAAGCTCGATCCGAGCTCTCATTACTCTGAAAGTGCATTGTCTTTGAGCTGTACGCCTTTTGGCGTCCTTTGGTCTAACACCGTTTAACACCGTTTGAGACGAGGCTCAAAATAAAACTGTCTCTGGTGTGGACCAATCCGTTTCAAAGACAATGCATATATTATCAGAGTGTTTTTTTGGCATTCTGACCACAAGTATTGTGGTTAATGCAGACATGATTCCTTGTAAAATGAGTCCCATCATGTCATGATTTTAATGTGCAAACTCTGCATGTAAACCCCCCTTTCCACACAGTAGTGTTACGCCCTATTTGGGGGCGGGGGGAAGCGTGCAAATTCGGCTCGATGATCGCGGCTGGGAAATGTTCACCTCCGCGAAGTCTTGACACGTTGACAGATGCGTCATTCATACCAACGTTATAAATAGGACACGGTTTTCAAAGAACGAGAAGGTTCAAAGAATGTATCTGTTCTTCTACACTCGGTGCCCTTTAACCCACCACCCCATGGGTATACAGTACTGCGTATCAACGCGTGGAATGAAGATGGAGCAGTTTTGGTCCACGCACCCGCTTAAGGAAGTCGTGCTGTGCTACGTATTACGTCTTTGCTCACTCAAAAGGTGGTACGTTGTGCGGAAACAAACTGCGGGCGACTTTGTTATCCATCACTGCGGCTGTGATGGGACGCACTGTGACATTATTAAGATGAAACGGATCAGTCGGATTGGTTCCGAAATGGTAGAACTTGTTTTAGAATAGCACGGGCTACACGGTACCGGACCTTATCATTGTAAAGCAACGATACGAACTCGTCACTGAGCTGACCAAGATCAACACGGCACCGTGGCCAAGAGCCGCTGATGCCACGCCGCCTCCACAGCGCGTTCGACCCTCCAACAGATTCCGCAGCTGCTGCACAGTGGACACGTGGCCTCAAACGTCTTTAGAAGATGATACTTCTATAAAAGATCTGCCTTGACGGTATTGCACCATCTGGTCTCGGGTCTTTCCCATTTGATAACCCACTCGTGTTGACTGGGTATCACACATTTGGGGCCGTCCATAAATGACGTCACGCACCTAGGGGGGGTCAGACATTTGTGACGATGTGTCACGAGGGGGGGGGGGTTGGAAAAATGTGACGTCACATCAAAATGCGCAACTTTAAATAAATATAGACAACACGTTCTACTTAATTAAATAGACTTTTTTAAAAAAAATTCTCCTACAACATCAGAGTGCAGCGCCACATTAAATACGCACTACGATGACAATAGTTTAAAGCGATTTGAAGCATGTTTTCTTTTTGGGGAGGGGGCAGAGCTTTGTGACGTCATATTTGAGGGGGGGGTCTGACTTTTTGTGACGCCGTGTGACGAAGGGGGGGGGGGGTAAATAATCGTCCAAAATCGCGTGACGCCATTTATGGACGGCCCCTTTTTCCGTTGTTGTCCACGTAACTGAAACTGGAACCGCTAAAGCTGTGGCTCACCTTACATAGCACCGACAAGGGCAATATCTTGAAATGTTTCTCTTCAGACCAACAGTCCGGCATCAGTGCTGACGATAAAAGGTGTCTGCCAAGGTTAACGACCCGTCCAAGAGGACGTCCACCACATGTGTGTGTTGAACTTCTTTCGTACCGTGCATGGCCAACTGCGCTAATCGGAGGTGTGAGGAAAGTCAACACACTATGGGTCTGTGAGAATAGAGGTATCGGTATGAGTCTGTGTATGTGTGTTGAACTTCTTTCACACCATACGTAGCCAACCACGCTAATCAGAGGCACGGAGAAATGACAATAAACTATGGGTCTCTGTGTGAGTCTGTGGGTCTTTGTGTGAGTCTATGGGTCTCTGTGTGAGTCTATGGGTCTTTGTGTGAGTCTGTGGGTCTCTGTGTGAGTCTGTGGGTTTCTGTGCGAGTCTATGGGTCTCAATGTGAGTCTATGAGTCTCTGTGTGAGTCTATGGGTCTGTGTGTGTCTATGGGTCTGTTTGTGTCTATGGTTCTCTGTGTGTCTATGGGTCTCTGTGTGAGTCTATGGGTCTCTGTGTGAGTCTATGGGTCTCTGTGTGAGTCTATGGGTATCTGTGGGAGCCTATGGGTCTCTGTGTGAGTCTATGGGTCTTTATGGGAGTCTATGGGTCTCTGTGTGAGTATATGGGTCTCTGTGTGAGTCTGGGGTCTCTGTGTGAGTCTATGGGTCTCTGTGTGAATCTATGGGTCTTTGTGTGAATCTATGAGTCTCTGCGTTTGTCTATGGGTCTCTGTGTGAGTCTATGGGTCTGTGTGAGTCTATGGGTCTCTGTGTGAGTCTATGGGTCTCTGTGTGAGTCTATGGGTCTGTGTGTGCCTATGGGTCTCTGCGTGAGTCTCTGTATGTAGGTTGAACTTCTTTCACACCATACATAGCCAACCGCGCTAATAGGAGGTGCGGGGGATGGACAATAAACGAAACAAACTCATTTCTAAAGAAATGAGTTTGTCAAAATAGACGGTTTAAAAGTGCATAGCTCCCAGTGGCTTCCTCATATCGGAATGAAGAGCAGTCCAGACGGCTGCACAAAAGCAACGTCTTTGTCCGATGGTGACCAGAGTCCGCGTGATGGTATATACTTCTTGACAAGACCAGCGAGGTATTGCGCTTGATATAGCTGAATTAATGAAATTGGCTCATGTGCAGGCGCGAGATTGCTTGTTGCAACGCTTGCATTGCAGGACCCCGCGAGATGGCAACTGCATGAGGACGCCTTCATCCAGCAGTTCATTGATGATGGTTGTTTATGGTAACACTCGTTGGTTCTTTCGGTAAAGTCACGTAGGTAAAAAATATCTGACTTGTGCTCGCGGATACGGTCAGAGATATGACGTTTCGTTTCCCCAATGTAACAATCACCACAGATGCAACTTAGTTTGTAGACTCCAGGGTATTGCAAGTCAGGAATGACATTCTTCACAGATGGGATTAGATCACGGATTTTACGTATGTGTACTGAATCGGACCTGGATCTTGTGTTTGTTTAAGATTTTGGTGGTTGTTTCTCCATGGTTGGAGAAACAGCTTTGCGGATAATACAGTCCGAGTATCCATTCATCTTAAGGGCCTGGTGTACGTGTTCCAGTTCACTGGCTAGGTGGTGTTGGTCAGAAATACAGTGGGTCCTACGGTGTAGTGTTTTGATGAGGGAATTATTCTGTGCTGGATGGTTGGTGGGATTCAGGTTTCAGATAGGAATCTGTGTGGGTAGCTTTCCTGTAGACAGAGTGTCCCAAAGAGCCGTCAGGTTTCTTCTCAAACAAGACCTCCAGGAATGATAGCTTTCCATCCCTCTCCATTTCCATGGTGAATTTGATGGATTGGTGTATGGAATTTATGTGATTGTGGAATTGGTTCAGTGCTGGCAGGCCATGTGGCCAAATTACGAAAGTGTCATCCACATATCTCTTCCACAAGGAAGGACGTAGGGTGGATGTCTGGATGGCATCTGTTTCAAATTTCTCCATGAAAACATTCGCTATCACTGGTGATAAGGGGGAACCCATGGGGGTACCTTCATTTTGTTTGTAGAAAGTACCATTCCAGGTGAAGTAAGTGTTAGTAAGGCAGTGCCTAACAAAAGTAGGAACATCAGGGTTCAGTCCATGTTGGACTAAATCTTCAATTATTGCTATGGTGTCAGGCACTGGAACCTTGGTGAACAGAGAAACCACATCAAAGCTGACGAGAAGATCATCTGGGGACAGTGAAATGCCCTTGATTAGAGAGACTAGGTGAGCTGAATTAAGTACTGCTGATTTCTTGTCTCGTTGTCTGTTAAAAGCTCTCACAGAAATGTGGAAGCCCTCCCCGTAGAGGCGGTTCATTCTAGATTTGAAGTTTTCGTGACTGCAAGGATCCATACTCTTTGGTTCTTTCGGTAAAGACAAAACAGGGGTTACCAAAAAGATTGCCAAAATCTTAAACAAACACAAGATCCAGGTCCGATTCAGTACAGTACGTAAAATCCGTGATCTAATCCCATCTGTGAAGGATGTCATTCCTCACTTGCAATACCCTGGAGTCTACAAACGAAGTTGCATCTGTGGTGATTGTTACATTGGGGAAACGAAACGTCATATATCTGACCGTATCCGCGAGCACAAGTCAGATATTTTTCACCTACGTGACTTTACCGAAAGAACCAAAGAGTATGGATCCTTGCAGTCACGAAAACTTCAAATCTAGAATATTTATGGTAATGTATGTATGTATGTTGGACTTATTTCGCACCGTAGGTAGCCAACTGTGTGATGTGTAAACGTCGCCACTGGTGAGACAAAGGCGATCGGGCGTGGTTCTGGCTACCCACCCCTCGTGTGCCGTGCCGTCCTTCATAGGTGCTCGCTAACAGCACTTGCCCCAAAAGTCTCTTGAGACTCTACGGGGATCTTTTGTATTTGTGTGCACAAGTATGTGCTTCTCATGAAAGTCAGGAGCTAGTTATAATGAAATGATACAATCCTATATTTATAGGATGGTAATGAGTGTTGCTGTGATCAAAGTGCCCGACTGTGAGAACTTTTGATTTCAAATCTGGATAAGGTCTTGACTCGACCTATCATCTCTCTGAGGTCCATAAAATAAGTAACACCAATCTTGATTTGAAGCTTTCGTGACTGCAGGAATCCATACTCTTTGGTTCTTTCGGTAAAGTCACGTAAGTATAAAATAAAATAAATCACGACGTTCCGATCGCAACACAAGCGATCGTCCTCAGGCGGAAAAAATATCATCCAGCAGTGGAACTGCTGAACCAGTGAGAGAGCTGTTTCAACAAGTCGATATATGTGGCGATGGGCAAGCAGGCGGGGTGTGAGCTGGAAAGGAATTCCACCCACGGACGTAAGCACCTTCTTCTTCCTAGCGTTGTTCCCGCTGTGGCGCAGGGTCCGCTTTTCGGCATTGTCTTCTCCATTTGGCTCGGTCCAGGGCATCTTCAGGGGATGCGTTGACCGTCTTCATGTCTTCCTTTATTCGGTCCATCCATCGCTTCTTCGGACGTCCGCGTGGACGGCGGCCCTCTGGCTCAATACGCACGGCAGTCTTGGCCACTGATGACTCTTCACTTCGCATCACATGGCCGTACCACCGAAGCCTTGCCTCAAGCATCTTGTCCGCAATGGGGGCCACACCAAGTCGCTTCCGAACGTCTTCGTTCCTGACACAATCCCATCGAGTGAGCCCGAGGCTCCATCTGAGCATCCTCATCTCCATGGTGTGGAGAGCTTGTTCGTGTACAGTTGTGGCTGGCCAGCACTCGGATCCATAGAGTGCCACCGGTCGGACGATGGTCTTGTATATTTTTCCCTTCAGCCTATCCGGCATTTTCCGATCACAGAGGACTCCGGTGACTTGCCTCCATTTCATCCACGCCGCATTGACTCGTGACCTCACATCAGTCGTGATGCTACCATCTGAGCTGATGGTGGAGCCCAGGTACTTAAAGTCCGTCACTTTCTTCAGATCTTCTCCGTCAATACTGATGGTGCCGTCGGTTTGGGGGCCACACTCCATATACTCCGTCTTTTTGATGTTGAACCTCATCCCGTTTTCGTCCAAACGTTCCTTCCACAGGCGCGTTTGTCTTTCCACTTCTCCTCTCTCTTCATCTGAGAGGAGGACGTCATCCGCGTAGAGAATTGACCATGGGAGGGGCGTGTGCAGGTTGGCAGTGATCGTGTCCATGCACAGGATAAACAGGAGTGGTGACAGGGCCGATCCTTGGTGCACTCCAACGCTGATGGGAAATGGCGGTGATATGCCCACTGCACACCTGACTGCACTGGTGACGTTCTTGTATAGGAGTTGCACCCAATGCACGTAGGTTTCAGGGACTCCATGGGATCGAAGCGAGTGCCAGATGAGGTCGTGGGGGACCCTGTCAAATGCCTTTTCAAGGTCGAGGAACGACACGTGCACAGCTTTGTTCTTCTCTCTGTGCCTCTCCAGCAGGAGCCTCGCCGCGAATATGGCGTCCGTAGTGCCACATCCTTTGACGAAGCCGCATTGGTTGGGTGATAGGGTGATGATGTTTCTAATCCTCGTGTCCAAAACTCGCTCAAAGATCTTCATCGCATGACACAGGAGCCTGATTGGCCTGTAATTCGAGCATTCTGCCACGTCCCCTTTACCCTTCCAAATTGGAACCGTCGTGCTGGTCGACCAGGCTTCTGGGACCTCACTGGTGCTCGTGATGGTGCTGAAGAGCTGGGTAAGGAGGGCAGCACCCTGCCTGCCAAGGATCTTCCAGGCCTCAGCAGGGATATCGTCCGGGCCAGTCGCTTTCCCATTCTTAATTCTCTTGATAGCTTGTTCCACTTCGGTGATGGTGATAGGTGAAACCGGACCGAGGACGTGTTCAGCACTAATAATAGGTGGGTGGGGAAATTCCTGGTTGCAGATTCCAGAGAAGTAGTCGCTCCAGCGTTGAAGGATGGCGGGCGGGTCTCTGAGAGCGCTGTGATTCTCATCCTTTATGCATTTGACCTGACCAATATCCTGAGTCGAACGATGGCGCGCCTCTGCCAGTCGATAGATCTTATTGGCACCTTCTGGGGTGTCCAGTTCGACATACAGTTGGTCGTATTGAGCTAATTTCACCGCTGCAACTACTCGCTTCGCTGCCGATTTGCAGTTTCTGTAATGTTGGTAATCCAGATCTGCGAGCGTTTGGCGCCACTTCTTGAAAGCTAGCTTCTTCTCTTTCACTGCTAGCTGAACTTCTTCGTTCCACCACCATATTTGCTTGTCAATGAAGTGTTTTCCCGGCTTAGTTAGCCCCAGTGCTTCCGTTGCTGCTGTGCACAGTTGGCCGGCGAGATCTTCCCAAATCGCATTCGCCGGTCGGTTGGTGTTCACGTCAATCTGATTAAAGGCAACTCTCAGCTGATCCTTGCATTCCTTCATCCGCCACCACTTAATTCGCTGCTGTCCAGTTGTTGGTGGGCGATGTCGCTGGCCAATGTCCATTTTTATGTCCATGACCAGGATGCGATGTTGTGGGGCGATGTTGTCCGATGGTATGACTTTAGTGTTTGTCACCGTTTTCAGCTTATCCCGCTTGACAAGCCAGTAATCAATTTGAGTTGATCTCCCACCACTGGCGTACGTAATGAGATGGGACGGTCTCTTCTTGAAGAAGGTGTTGGTGAGGACAAGATCATGGGCTTCCGCAAAGTCCAGGGCTCGGTTTCCCTCATCGTTCCGGGTACCATATCCTTGGCCACCATGGTTTCGAGGGTATCCATCCCGGGCGCTTCCAACGTGTCCATTTAGGTCTCCACCAATTACTAACTGCTCTTCTCCATATATCGATTGCATGTGTCCATCAAATTGTTCCCAAAATTCCTCCTTGGTATCTGCTGGGCAGCCAGGCTGCGGCGCATAACAAGATACCACCCGGAGGCGTAGGTCGTTTGAGTCGATTTCGATGGACATGAGGCGGTCGGAAACACGGTGGACGGCTACGACGTTGTCTCGTAGATTTTGGCTGACTGCAATTCCAACACCGTTCTTGGTGTTTCTTTCACCGTTGTAGAACAGTTTGTATCCTTCTCCAATCTCCCTGGCCTTTGCTCCACTCCACTTCGTTTCTTGGATGCATACGATGTCGATACGACGGGCCTTTAGGGCAGCTGACAATTCTCGACTTCTCCCTGTCAATGTTCCGATGTTGAGTGTTCCCAGCCGTAGTCGGACTAACTTCTTTAGCCTGCCCCATCCATGAGCAGGTAGCCCTCGTCCACTTCTCGCGTCGTTTGGGCGAGGACGGCGCGCGTTTCCCCCAAGGGGTGCACCAATTTATTGAAAGCTAACATTTCTAGGCCCTTTGGGTTACTGGCCCTGTCATTATAAAGTAATGAGAAACATCAAAGCGACATTCAGACGCAGTTTGTTACGTAAACTGAGTGCCTTGCATTTGTTCAAATATATAATGGAGGTGCTTGTGAGAGTCACTTTGAAGTCGAATTTACTCCACTTCGAAATCACATCAGACTTCCCCAGTCACGTAACGTGAATACGACCGAGTAATCCTGCGTGTGCCCTACAGCTGACCCATCCCACCCGCGTCTCTCCCAAAAGAATTCACAATTCCAGGTGTCCTCAGAGTGCCTGATACAAGGGGACGACAAACAGTGATCCATACGAGGCTGTTCTTCTATATGTATATACATGTGTCGTGTGTCTTCTCGTAGCTGGCAATTAAAGATAATAACATCAATAATTTGGTGATTAGCCGAGAAGCTAACTTCAGACTGTGCGAGGGTGGGGTAAGGT
Source organism: Lethenteron reissneri (assembly GCF_015708825.2). Classification (NCBI taxonomy): domain Eukaryota; kingdom Metazoa; phylum Chordata; class Hyperoartia; order Petromyzontiformes; family Petromyzontidae; genus Lethenteron; species Lethenteron reissneri. Next base: position 2,434,615 of record NC_083847.1, read on the forward strand.
GAGGATAGCCTTGGAGGCAGGGCCACAGTGCACTTTGTGGGAGTGGAGTTGAAGAGGATGCGATTTTTAACTGTCCCCACTATAAAGGCGATGATGCCCTGGTGAACATTTCGTGCAGACGTTGACAGCAGCCGCAGTGCGTGACTCAGGCATTATTTGTTTCGCCTTCATCGACCCCGTGCTGTTCAGGACACCTGTTTGTTTTTAAAGTCACTGGGACTGAGGGCCTGGGAAAGCGTGCGCAGTGCGTCGCACCTGAGGCAACGTGCACCGGATGGACGAGTGAGTTAGACGACGTGCAAAGGTGAGTGCAGGTGCCTCCAGACAGGTGTGTGTGTCTCTATACAGGTGTGTGTGTGCCTCTACACAGGTGTGTGTGTATCTCCAGGCAGGTGTGTGTGTGTGTGTGTCTCCAGACAGGTGTGTGTGTGTGTCTATACAGGTGTGTGTCTCCAGACAGGTGTGTGTGTCTCCAGACAGGTGTGTGTGTGTCTCCACACAGGTGTGTGTGTGTGTCTCTACACAGGTTTGTGTGTGTGTGTCTCTATACAGGTGTATGTGTGTCTCTATACAGGTGTGTGTCTCCAGACAGATGTGTGTGTCTCTACACAGGTGTGTGTGTTTGCATCCAGGCAGATGTGTGTGTGTGTCTCCAGGCAGGTGTGTGTGTGTGTATCTCTATACAGGTGTGTGTCTCCAGACAGGTGTGTGTGTGCCTCCAGGCAGGTGTGTGTGTCTCCACACAGATGTGTGTGTGTGTCTCCAGGCAGGTGTGTGTGTCTCTATACAGGTGTGTGTGCCTCCAGGCAGGTGTGTGTGTGTGCCTCCAGGCAGATGTGTGTGTGTGTGTCTCCACACAGGTTTGTGTGTGTGTGTGTCTCCACACAGGTCTGTGTGTGTGTCTCTGCACAGGTGTGTGTCTCCAGACAGGTGTGTGTGTGTGTGTCTCCACACAGGTGTGTGTGTGCCTCCACACAGGTGTGTGTGTGTGTCTCCACACAGGTGTGTGTGTGTGTTTTTCCAGACAGGTGTGTCTGTTTGTAGGTCTCCAGACAGGTGTGTGTGTGTGCCTCTACACAGGTGTGTGTGTGCCTCCAGGCAGGTGTGTGTGTGTCTCCAGGCAGGTGTGTGTGTGTCTCCAGGCAGGTGTGTGTGTGTCTCCAGGCAGGTGTGTGTGTGCCTCCAGGCAGGTGTGTGTGTTTGTAGGTCTCCAGACAGGTGTGTGTGTGTGCCTCTACACAGGTGTGTGTGTGCCTCCAGGCAGGTGTGTGTGTGTCTCCACACAGGTGTGTGTGTGTCTCCAGACAGGTGTGTGTGTGACGCAACGCTTAGTGCATTGTGCTACGATACCGGCCACCCCAGTTCGATTCCTGTTCACGGTCAACACCAGTGACCATTGTCTGAACTGGTCCTGAGCCTCGCTTAGGTCGACTCAGCCTCAAATTAGAAACTGGTGCGATGTGTAAACGTCGCCACTGGGGAGACAAAGACGGCCGGGCGTGGTGTGGTTCTTGACACCCACCCCCTCGTGTGCCGTGCCGGCCTTCATAGGTGCTCGCTAACAGCACTTGCCCCAACAGTCTGTAACAGGCTACACGGGGGATATTTGTGTTTGTGTGCATAGGTATGTGCGTCTCGTGACGGTCAAGAAGCTGGTTTTGATGAAACGACACAATCCTCTACTTATTTTAATCGTGGCTAGAAATGTCATTCTAATAGCAAACATGGAAAATAGCATTATTTATTGTCATTGTGACGAATATGTAACTAAAACCTATTTATCATGTTTCACTGTACTGCAACAGCACGTACATGTCTTGACATAACTGGGCTGGACTCGTTTGATCCACTCTATGACAAGAGGTGTTGTGGGTTAGATCGCGTAGATATATAAATATGTCGTTAAATATTCTTAGGTTTTTTCGGTAAAGTCACGTAGGTAAAACATTAAAATTAATAAAAGTAAAATAAAATAAAAATCACGACGTTTCGGAGGCAACACAAGCTTCCGTCTTCGTTAAACCCGCCACCACCCGGCACAGAACATGCCAATTCGTCACTAGCACAGCACACCGGTGTGTTGGAGAGCCAAGCCATTTATATATTTACATGATCTAGCCCCAAGAAAACTCTTATTGTTGACGATATTGGTCGCGAAAGCCTACGTGATCAATTGTCTGCTTGTTGGCTGCATTTGAACCTTATGGTCGGACTCCGGGGTCCCATACACCCCCGGCTCTCGCATGAACTGCGTTGCGACATCATTTGATGTCTGTTGAAGGCGAACAATACGGCAATCTATTCCTCACACGATGCGCTAATCAGAGTTTCAAAGTTTTGTTTATGACTACGGCAATTTTGGCAACGCCGCAGGTGCTCGGTGAATGACGAGAGGATTGATTTCTGGTCGGTCGCTGCGTTTATGTGCGCGGTGGGACGGAGTCGGCCAAAAATAAATAAGTTAATTACGTTTCGAGTTAAAGCTTTCGTGACTGCAGGGATTCATCTTCTTGGTTCTTTCGGTAAAGTAACGTAGAAGGGAAATAATAAAATGATAAAAATAAAACATAATAAAATTATTCTCACGACGTTACGGCCACGACGCTGTCTCCCCGACAGACCTGGTCTTCACCTGAGGACGGCTGCTTGCGTTGTGGCCGAAACGTCGTGAGAATTATTTTATTATGTTTTATTTTTATCATTTTATTATTTCCCTTCGACGTGACTTTACCGAAAGAACTTATTCGGGACCCCGGGGTCTTGCCATATTAAAGGTTCATTTGCCGCGACGTCGGCATGCAGACGTTCTTGCTTCGACTCTTGACGATCTAAGTTCGCCTTCTCTCCAAGCTCCCCCCCCCCCCCCATTTTATTTCCCTCGATCTCCCTTTCTGGAAGGTTCGCTCACCCCATTCCCCTCAGCCAATCGCCGTCCTCCATCTCCAACAGTTATACCGTTGCCCCAACAGTCGACCCTCGTTCTACCCCCCCCCCCACACCTTTTACCTTTGAATTTGTCCTCCAATCAAATTCAATTCTCTCACCCGAAGCAGTCCTCTCTGAGGCCTCCCTGCACCAATCAGAGGCCTTGACACACTTTTTTGACTACCGGTTTGCGCACGTACCACATCGGGTAAGGGGCCGTCCATAATGACGTCACGCACCTAGGGGGGGAGGGGGTCAGACATTTGTCACGATGTGTGACGAGGGGCGGGGGGTAAGAAATGTGACGTCGCAACTTTAAATAATATAGAAAACACGTTCTACTTAATTAAATTGACTTTTTGATAAATGTTTTCTCCTATAACATCAGAGTGCAGCGGCACATTACATACGCACTTACAATGACAATAGCTTAAAGCGATTTGAAGCATTTTTTATTTTTTGGGGGGGAGGGGGGGGCAGAGCTTTGTGACGTCATATTTGACGGCGGGTCTGACTTTTTGGGACGCCGTGTGACGAATGTGGGGGGGGGGGGGTCAAAAATCGTCAAAAATCGCGTGACGTCATTTATGGACGGCCCCTAAGCCGCGGAATGATCTGGTCAAATCTGTTTCGCCACACTATTGTATATATTGTGTTAAATAAATAGTACCGTTATGGAATATTATTATATAATGTGATGCATGTGTATAATGTTAAATGTGTTAATGTTAAATTTGTCGTGACATCGCGGGATGTCACCGTGTGATGCCGGCCCTAGAGGGGCTGGGTGAGCGCTGATCGAATGCGCTGGATGACACCACGCTTGGCGTGCAGTGCCGGCCCCTACAGGAAAGGGTGTGGGAGTGCCCGCCGTAGGAATGAGGTTACTAAAGACCATGGCACTCTGGTTGACCCGAGAGGACACGTGACCAGTTAAGTCTACAAAGGGGCCACAAGTGGGGGCTAGGGGTGGTCACGTGGTCGGGGTCCAGATGTTGCTCAAGGATTTTGGAAGGTGGTCGTGGCCAAGGGCGGAGCCAGCCACGCCGCAGAGGATATCAGCCGGGTCCCCCAGAGGGGCCGGCGTGGTTGTTCATCCTGAACAAACCTTCGTCTACGTTCTACCGAGTCTCCAACACGTGGACCTGGACCCGAGCTGTGGTCCGGTCCGTAGTAGCAGTTACGTTGTATTTAGTGTAGTTAGCCTGGTGGTCACCACCACAGGTTGTTATTCTGTTAAGGGGCAATGACCCCGTGTGTTGGTGTTATATAAATATGTTGCCTCCAAGAGTACGTCTGTGACTCGGTTGAACTCACTACAAATGTAATTAAATGCAACAAGGCCGTAATTATAATATATATATTGGGGGGGACACATATTGGGACATACACACACACCCCAATATTCAAATATGCTCAAAATGTCCCCCCCAATATATTGCTATAAAATAGATTCCTGTTTATATGATTGTGGTTATGGTTGTACTTTATTAATCCCTAATCTCTGCCATTAGATACAATGAAACAAGAAATGGTAAAAAAGTAAAAACAGAGCAATGTAAATACAATACACTATTAGACATATTCTTGATTATTTTGGTAAACTCACGTAGAAGGGAAATAATAAAATAATAAAATAAAACAATAAAATTCTCACGACATTTCGATTGCAACAGAAGCAATCATCATCAGGTGTGAAAACCCACAGCAAGAACATTTTACATTATTGTAAATGATGAAAAGTCCATCCCATGTGTTAGTGACTTTTAAAAATATTTTAGGCAGGAGATTAGTTTTCAAATTTAGATATTTTTCTGGGTTGGGACCCCCAGACACCCTCGAAGATTTGGTCCCCCCCAATGTTGACTCCATGGCTACGGCCTTGAAATGCAATGTATTATTGCGATTAAAATCAATGATTAATTACTATGCCTATGATCAATGACAATTATGCTTAAAGAATAGTTGTTCTGACTTCATGAATTCAAGATCATTCGGAAATTCGATTTAACAATTAATAGATTAATTATCGCTTCATCACAAGTTATTGGTTTTCACGTTGTCTAGGGGTATGTATTATCAATCGTGATAATATCAATTATTTTCGATTTAACATTTACTGTTTCTCGCTTTATCAATTAAAGGTAGTTATCTCAGATCTCAGAATTCAGATACAGTTCTGCAGTTGAGAAATATGATGCATGAGTTAGGACAGAAGCACACATACGCCTGCTTGATATAAGCAACTTTAATATCAACTTACATTGATATCCAAAACAGATAATCTGTCCGTTGAGCTTAACCGAAATGGGGAATATTTTTCAGATTTCCAAAAAATAGTTGACAATTTTAACCTTCATTTTTCTGAAGCTGGTACCCTATTTGATAATGTATTGGGAGTCACCCCTGCTCATGCAAATTCATACACCCCTATCCAAACATTAAACAATTTTTTTATTTTTCAGCCAATCCACGAAAGTAATGTTCTGAAACAACTGTCCTACCTCAAAGGGTCCTCCTCTACCGGAGCAGATAGTGTTCCCGTCTTTGCTCTACTAACTGTTGGTTACCTAATATACAAACCTATAGCCCATATTTTCAACCTGTCTATCAAAGAAGCATCAGTTCCTCTAGAATTGAAACATTTCTATGTTCATCCACTTCACAAAGGGGGCCCTAAAGATGATCCAAATAACTACCGACCTATCTCAATTTTGTCCCCGTTGATGAATTTGTTTTTTTATTTAACTACCAAATTAGCAGTTTCCTGTCCGCCAACAATCTATTACATCTAAAACAATCTGGGTTCCGAAAAAATACAGCACCACATCTGCTACATTAGACTCTCTGAATAACATTTACAGTAGCCTTGATAATAAGCAGTACTGCGCCTGTCTTTTTCTTGACTTGTCCAAAGCTTTTGATACAGTAGACCACAACATCCTGCTTAGTAAAATAAGTTGCCTCGGTTTTTCCGAAAACACAGTAAAATGGTTAAAAAATTACCTCTTTTCTCGCACCCAAACTGTATTCACAGATGGTTGGAGGTCAAACAGTGTTAAGATAACAAAAGGGGTTCCACAGGGTTCCATTCTCGGCCCCCTCTTGTTCTCTGTTTATGTAAATGACTTGGGCACTGAACTGGATCATTCCAGGGTAAATCTTTTTGCAGATGACACGGTACTGATTACTGCTGGCCGCTCTCCGGATGACGTGATTGCTAAGCTCCAGAGTGATTTCAACAAACTACAACATCAGCTAGTTGCTCTTAAACTAGTCCTAAATCCTGACAAAACCAAGGTGCTATGCTTCTCACCAGGACTAAAGCGGGAAGTTATTTTCCCCCAATTACATTCCTTAAATAATGATCAAATAGAGAAAGTCACAATCTCTAAGTATCTTGGGGTCATCCTGGATTCAAAACTGAATTTTGAAGATCAAATTGATTATATTGGGAAAAGGACAAAAAATCAAATTGGTTTTCCGTATCGACACAAGCACTGATTCCCCCCTATGTTCCGTTTGGAATTGATAAAAGCTACCATACTGCCTCTACTTGATTACTGTGACATCGTGTATAAATCAGCCCCAAGTACTGTACTGAAGAAGCTTGACTCAATGTATCACTCGGCCTTAAGATTTGCATTAAACTGCCCATATAGGACTCACCAGTGTGATCTCTACATTGGGTCAAACTTAACATCTCTGAATGTTCGACGGCTTGTGCACCAGATCTTATTTATTCAGGATGTACTTGCAAAAAAATCCGCAGATTACCTGCTGGATCTCCTCTCTTTCAAAGAACAAATTTGACCTAAGGTCTACACTCATTTACCAGCTTCATATTCCCTATTGCCGTACATATACTGGAGGAAGGGCCTTTGCTATTGATGCCCCCAGGGTCTGGAATGCTATTGCCAATAAATTGCAACTTCAGTCACTACCTATGAGATCTTCACTCAAAACTGCTCAAGAGGAGTTGTACACCCCTAGCTGCCGCCAGTGCTATTCAGTGGCCTAAAGTAAAATGTTTCGCTCCAGATGATCGCTGCAAAGTATGACCTGTGTTTTGATTTAGTGTGCTGATCTTAAAGGTGCATTGAAAAATTATAATACTCCGATTGATGCTCCTGCTGTTGTGGAGTGACTCATGCAGCCAGCTATGGCTGCAGGGTTTTGGTAGTACATGTTGTTTATGTCATTTATTGTGAAAATTTCATCACAGTTCCTATGATCACTGTTTCATTGCTTTCATGGCTTTATTTTGGTGATTTCGAAAAGTTTATTGGTTTGGCCATGTTTGTTTGTTGTAGTACGGAGTAAGACTGATGGCCTTAATCTAAGTTGTCGTGTGGTTGTTGTTGTTGTTGTTTGACTTGCATCCCACTGGGATTTTTGCACACAGCGTTGGTGTACGGTGTTTTTTCTGCAATATTTTGCTATCTTTAACTGGATTTTCTGTTTGCACTTAGTCACATATTCACTTTACGATGTTTTCTTGTTCATGTTTTTGTTTTTTGTTTGTTGCGGTTGCACCCGATTCAAGAGCCGAATGGCTCAAAGGGCTATACCTAATAAATGAACTTGAATTTGAACAGTACTTATCAGAGTGGAACTTCAGTACACGTGCAAATGTACGTACTCATAAATGCGTACTAAATGATTAGCATCAATGATCAGATCCCACGATCATGTGATTAAATAAACACACGATTACGTCTCATAGTAACGCGACAATTCACAATCCGTTTGTTATTAATTGTGATGCATGTCAGCTGAGATTATTCTTGGTCCACAACCTGGACCAAGTACAGTGTGCTTCAGAAGAATGTCAACACTTCTGAGAATTTGCAACAATAACCACAATGAATGTGTATCCCGGGCTCTCGAGACCACCTGGAGAAGATTCCAGGCACGCGTAGACAACGATAGTGGAGACTCTTTGACTTTTTGAAGCTATTAACATTTACATTTGTTATCATGTTACAGTGTGATAATTGTTTTTTTACCCTTCTATCTGGCAACAAAACTGACATCTTTTTTACAAGGAGTCATGTTTGCATAGACCACAATACCTGCAGTCATAATGCAAACAAAAGACACAACTCTGATAATGATATGCACTGTCCTTGAAGTTGATTGGTCCACACCCGAGACAGCTTTCCTTAGAGCCTAGTCTCACGTGGTGTTGGACCAGATGACGCCAAAAGGCGCCTTTTGGCGTCATCTGGTCCAGTTGCCAGATAGAAGGGTAAAAAACCAATTATCATATTTTTTTATTCTGGCAAATGAGGTTCCAATGATGTTACAGTGTATTATCTGTTCTTTTTTCCACACACAGACAGATACACAAGCATAGAGAGAAAAACAGAGACACACAACATAGACACACAGAGACGATTATTGTTAATAAGAACACCTTAATTTGTAGCTTTCGTGACTGCAGGAATTATTCTTTGGTTCTTTCGGTAAAGGCCTCGACACAGAGGCGTAGTTTCTCTTTGTGCCTATGTTTGCTCTCTCTCTATGTATCTCTGTGATATCTGTCTGCTTATATGTCTGTCTATGTTTCTGGTTCTGTGTTTAATCTCTCTCTCAAATTTAGCATTCTCAGGAAGAACGTAATCAACCAGATAGGGTGTTGACTGTTATGTTATCCGACTCTCTGTTGTATTACATTACATTTCTAAGTATACTAGATTTGTGTTTCTATTTAATTTATACCTGATGATTATTGCTTGTGTTGCAATCGAAACGTCGTATGCTAGTCTTTAATTTAATTTATTAATTTATCTTTATACGTGACTTTACCGAAAGAACCAAAGAATAATATGAACACCTTTTGACCCTAGGCTGTATTGTCATGTAACAGTACAGCATATCATCAAATTACTACGTAAGTACCATGATGTTTATCGCCAATAAACTGCAACTTGGATCACTACCTTCACTCAAAACTGCTCTTGAGGAGCTGTTCACCCCGAGCTGCCACTGCTATGCAGTGGCCTAAAATAAAATGCATCGCTCCGGATGACCGCTGCAAAGTATGATCTTGAGTTTTGATTATAGTGTGCTGATCTTTTAAGGTGCATTGAAAATGTTTGATACTTCTACTGATTCTAGATTTGAAGCTTTCGTGACTGCAAGGATTCATATTCTTGGGTTTTTTCGGTAAAGTCACGTAGGTAAAAAATTAAAACTAAAATTAATAAAAGTAAAATAAAAATCCGAAACGTCGTGATTTTTATTTTACTTTTATTAATTTTAGTTTTAATTTTTTACCTACGTGACTTTTACCGAAAAAACCCAAGAATATGACTCCTACTGATACTCCTGCTGTTATGGAGTGACTCAGGCAGCCAGCTATGGCTGCCAAGTTTGTTTGTACATGTTATGTATATCGTTTATTGTTAAATTTGAATCACAGTTCCTATGATCACTGTTACATTGTTTTTATAGCTTTATTTTGGTGATTTCGAAAACGTATGGTTTAGCCATGTTTGTTTGTTGAAGTACAGAGTTAACCTGATAGCTTTAATCTAAATTGTCTAATGGTTGTTATTGTTTGACTTGCATCCTACTGGGATTTTTGCACACAGCGTTGAAATGCGGTGCTTTTTCTGGAAGACTTTGCTGTTTTTTCCTGGATTTTTCTGTTGCGTGTAGTCACTTTAAGATGTTTCTTGTTCATGTTTTTGTTTGTTGCGGTTGCACCCGAGTCAAGAGCCGCATGGCTCAAAGGGCTATACCTAATAAATGAAACTGAAAACTGGTAATTTTGAACATTTAGACTCTCCAAACGCCAAGACTTCTTATTAATTAAAACAGCTCAGCTGCTGAGTGTGGCCGGTTCCTGTCATGCGCACAGTTAAAACGTCAGGGTGCTCATTCATGGCCTTTCTGGTGATGCCTTTGTTAGGTCAAGGGAGAAATACCACTTGTTATCATCCCAAGCCATCAAGCCTGTTTTACAACTTCTCATTCAAATTACTCATTGGGTTTTCCCCTTGTGGTTTTTCAACTCTCGCAACGCAATGAATACACGTGTGTGTCTACAAGGAACTATGACATTCAAAATAGACAATATCAAGTATTAACGCAATGGATACACGTGTGTGTCTACAAGTAACTATGACATTCAGAAAAGACAATATCAAGTATTAACGCAATGGATACACGTGTGTGTCTACAAGAAACTATGACATTCAAATTAGACAATATCAAGTATTCATTTTATACAAGACCCTCCAACTCCCGACATAGTCAAACACATTCATTTGTTCATGCGCCAATTGTTCTTGCTTCATGTTCATTGATAAGTAAAAAAAACTATTTTCATAACCGAATCTATCAATTAGATACAACGTTTCCTCTGATACTGCATCAAGCATCTTCAGGACAGGATCCAGGAAGTCAGGTTATATTCAAAATAAACCATGTTACCTATTGCCGCTTCTTAAATGACATCAGGGGAAAAATCGATATTGGGATTACAAACCAATGTATTCACATTTGATACTGATTTATCTGGGGCACTGATTCACATTCTATGCATTCTTCTTTATAAGTACTCATAAAAATACTCACGTGTGGCAGAATAGCATTAGTGTTGCTATTTGTATAATAATATAAAGTGAATTCGATCGGGAAAATGAGTGTGAGTAAATGATTAGTCGGGGAGAGTGGACGTTTATTGAGTGTACAGTACGTGCAAGCACCAGAACTGGTCACAAGCTACAGTATTTATCTCTCGATTTAAAGCTTTCGTGACTGCAGGGATTCATCTTCTTGGTTCTTTCGGTAAAGTCACGTAGAAGGGAAATAATAAAATAATAAAAATAAAACGTCGTGAGAATTATTTTATAATGTTTCATTTTTATTATTTTATTATTTCCCTTCTACGTGACTTTACCGAAAGAACCAAGAAGAGTATTTATCTCGTTTTCCCGAACTTGCTCTCCACTATTTTCGCTATGGGGCCGACGCACCACGTGCCACACAACGCCTTTCCCGCTGTGCACCGCTCTCACTCACCTGTACACCCCCCCCCCCCCCCCGTGGTTGGATAAATTAAAATAATTTTAAAATAAATTAACGCATTTTGTGTGAGAGAATGCGTGTATTATACGTGTAATAGATATTTTAGTCATCAATGGACGCCTCATTATATGACCCAGCTAGGGCGACTAAGATGCTTGCCGCGATGACAATACAAAATGGTTCATTTTGAACAGAAATGTGGTATTTTGCGAATATTTTATTCAATTAGAAATGAAGTAGCCTATTCTCTCTATGTGATTGAACAGACGCTGCTTAGGATGCCCACGAATTGGCAGGAAGTAATCCGGGCAAACAAAGTGAAACTGATCGCATGGATCAGTCAAGACCCTTCCTACCTGCTGGACGATCTGGACTCGAACGCCTTCATTGAAAGAAGCGTTTACAAACTTGCCGCGGAAATTACTGACTCTAGGAGTCAGTCTCGCTTCCTGGTCGACCACTTCATTGACAATGAGGAGGAGGATTGCAAGAATCTCCTGCAGTCGCTCAAAAATGTGGAGAGCAGCTACCCTCGGGAGCTTCGCGAATGGATTGACAGACTCGGTAAGTAACCGTTGAGATTCTAAAATTTCAATCGTGAAAGTCAGAGGTGAGGAACATTCTCCTGAGGACGGAACTGTCCTTTGTACAGCCCTGCCATCTAAATAAGTTTTTGCTTGTCCTGTATTTTTTCATGTATATGACGCACCTTGATTTAAGGCATTCTATAGATTTTGATTAGATCCTGTCGGTGGGTCGGCCACACATTCATAGGCACCTCAGTCACTTCTCTCATACTTCTTCAGTCACCCCTGGCAGTGACAGAATTGACAATGCATGCTAAAAAATTTGTTTGCGTTGTTTTTCTCTACCCAACTCATACCCAATTAGTCCGGCTTAGATAATTGCAGTGGTGGAGACATGTCATTCGTGGACGATGTACTTCAAAGTGGTGGCTTCTAGTGGCCGGCGTTGATAGATCATGCGTTAAGTTGACTCGTGCGTTATTTAGTGTGCCATTTTTTTGAAGTGTTGGAAATTCATGCCTGAATGTGCCGTTGAGGAATGCGTCACCGCAATGGGACCACGTCACAAATCGCACATTTATTCTGATTCTACCATCACATTAGTGGCATCAATGTGCATGACAATGCTGACAATTCCATGACTGCCTTAACTTAGCTTTTGTTCTACGCCCTCCTTGATCAATTCTGCTATTCGGTCTGAAGTGAAGGTAGGGGGTGGGGTGGTGATATCATGGGCGGCATGGGGGGGATCGGACGCCCCTTCCCAAACTGAACACCTTTATTAATTTAGTTTCAGTAATTTACAATTAATATTTGATTTAAGAAGTAATTATATGCACCCGCGATTCCTAATGTGAGAGATAAAACGAACCCCTGTCACCCCCCCCCCCCCACCCCCAAATATAAGAAGTCAACCTCCTCCTATGGATGAAATGCAGTCAATCATCCATGACGAGGTGAAACGGGGAGCACCTTCGCGGTAGGAATCAGTCCGGCTTAGTTTGATGCTCAAGCTCTTAGGGAGTGGAAATGTCTTTTCACTGATCTCCAGAGGTGGATTAGCAGCTCGTGAATTCTCTTGAAAATCCAGCCACTCTGTGCGAAAAATCCACCGCCATTCAGATAAAATGGCGGGGGGTGAGCGATGGCAGAAACCCTTTAAATAAGAACATTTCCACTAACTAATAGGTTATGACACTGTACTTTAATATCACGGTTCGTTTTGAATGGCCAACTAGATTTTGTTTCGGTAAAGTCACGTAGGTAAAACATTTTTATAAATTAAATCACAACGTTTCGGGCGCAACACAAGCATCCTTATTCAGGTGGGGACAACTTAGCGCTTAAGCGGTGTGCTTTCGCTTGAGCGGTGTGCTTTCGCTACGTTGTCCCCACCTGAAGGACGCTTGTGTTGCACTCGAAACGTCGTGATTCAATTTATTTACATTTTTTACTTACGTGACTTTACCGAAAAAACTAAAGAGTATGAATCCTTGCAGTCACGAAAACTTCAAATCTAAAATTCGATTACTATTTTTTTATTGCATGGATCTGACATGTACTGCTTTAAATGCTCTCAATGTGTATGATAAGCCATTTAATCGTTGCATTTCTGCAAACTTGAATGCAAGAACAATATAAATATAATGCGCATTATTTATAAAAACGTGTACTATGTGCCCAGGTAATGAGAACACGTTTCAACAAAACAAACAAATGGAAAAAAGACGTCCCAGGTAATTCATCTTGCACTTAAACAACCGTGATGATGATGATGTTTCTTATTTTGATGAAGACGACGATGATTGCGCATGTGATTTTGTTGAATAAATGCAATCCAAAGTCCATATGTATTTACTACCTTATATAAAATCCAACCTTCACAGCAGTCCCTGACGTTGCCGAGTGATTCTATTTTCAAAGCAATGTTATTGACGAATGTGAGCTCTTTTATCATTATTATTTGTGCATGTGTACCACTGACAATGCACTATCACCAAATAACCTTTTTACCTCATAAAAATTGTGGTGTTCGGATAACTGGATTTACATTTTGGCATTCTGTAACTTACTACTAATAAGGAATGCAACATTTTTGTTGATAATGTAATTCATAAAAAAACATTTAATGAAGCAAATCGTCTAAAAATTCCTACACGGCAGTGGCAACTCACAATTGACCTCGACACGTGCCAAGGTTTGTTCTTGTAGTCTCAGTGCCACCATCCCAGAAAACGGGAACAACGAACACAAATACATGCCGACTCCAATAAGGAATCGGCATGGAAGCCTGGAGGGAGGGCAATGTTATGACCCTGTCATCTGGCACATGACGGGGGCCCGCGGTTTGGCATGGGGCTGAACGGGCTACGGCAGATGACCAAAAGTGTCAGCGCTACGAGCCATTAATATCCCGTATTAAACCACCGGTACTGTCAATGATGTGTAGCTCCCGTGCGTCTACTCGCTCATTGAGCGGTCGTCACACCGTAACGCATGGCGGCTTGAGGTACGCGTGACTGAAGCATAAATGTGGCCCAACCAAGTGAGCTGTAATCCCAGTTTGGTCTGCGCAGCACGTTGCTGCCACCACAGGGCTGGTGTTGTGACAGCACCTGACACTTACACTGCGCGATGCCAATGTCTCCTTCACTCTCTGTAAGCGTTCCTCACACCGTAGTCAAGCATGGCTTCCCAAACTCCATTCCTGGCGACCCATCACACTACGAGGCTACTAATTTTAATCGAAATTAGCTCATGCCACGCTACACGCGCCCGACGTGCGACATGCTAAGCAATTAGGGGCCGTCCATAAATGACGTCACGCACCGGGGGGGGGGGGGGTCAGACATTTGTGACGATGTGTGACGCAACTTTTAATAAATATAGACAACACGTTCTACTTAATTAAATAGACTTTTTAATCAATGTTTTCTACTACAACATCAGAGTGCAGCGCCACATTTAATACGCACTACAATGACAATAGTTTACAGCGATTTGAAGCATGTTTTTTTTGGGGGGGGGGGGGCAGAGCTTTGTGACGTCATATTTGAAGGGGGGTCTGACTTTTGTGTCACCGTGTGACGAAGGGGGGGGGGGTCAAAAAATCGTCCAAAATCGCGTGACGTCATTTATGGACAGCCCTGATGTACATCACGCCATGGATAATATTCCGTATGTACATTATGTTTGCACATTCTGCCGTTTTTATGTGCAAAAATAGCAATACCTGTTATTGCGATTTTGGCTGTCGGATGGTGGTGAGTTTAACAACACATTTATACTTACGCGATCTAACCCAAAAAACCTCAGGATAATATTGGTGTATTTTAAATAATATTATTTCCCGCCAAATATCCCTTCTTCAGATCTCCTCCAATCGCCTGTCTTTTTTGGAGGCTTCCTTACCGCCATCTTTCTTCATTAATTACTTCATATTTGGTATGGCCCCATGTCCCCACTTAACTTCAGTGTGCCCTGCCGTGCGACCCTTACACTTCCACATGAGCCTGGTTAGTTTCAGTTTCATTTATTTGGTATAGCCCTGTGAGCCATTCGGCTCTTGAATAGGGTGCAACTGCAACAAACATAAACACTAACGCCGTGAAAAAATCCCAGTGGGATGCAAGTCAAACAACAACAACAACCACAAGATTACTTATATTAAAGCCATCATTCTAACTCCGTACTACAACAAACAAACATGGCCAAACCAAAAAACTTTTCTAAATCACCAAAATAAAACCATAATAGCAATGTAACAGTGATCATAGGAACTGTGACCAAAATTTCACAATAAACGACATAAATAACATGTACCACCAAACCCTGTAGCCATAGCTGGCTGCATGAGTCACTCCACAACAGCAGGAGCATCAGTAGAAGTATCAAAACATTTTTTGTACCATTTGGAGGCCACAATCCAGCTGGCTGGGCAAAAGAGGTGGGTCCATATTAATTAACTACATCACAAACACAAAAGTATTATGGGACTGATCCTGAGCCTTCATTCGGAGGATTTGAGAGCTGCTTAGAATTGGAAGGATAACAATCTGTCTCAATTGGCCTATATTCCCAAAATATACCCATTTAGCCTTGTCACTGTTGTAAGGGATCTGCGAGCCACCCTCACACACACGCACCACGCAAACACGACATCTCCGCTCTCACGACAACACGCACCAATCACACGCGCGGGAATGCTCGGGGCGGGGGTCAGGGGTCAAAGGGCAGTGACGTCACCAGGACCAGGCGTGCTAGACGCGGATGTGTATTGGGAGCGGAGATTGAGGGGTTAAAATGGGCTGTGGGACGTGTGTTCGGGGTTGGTCTTGGAACGAGTATTGCTGTGCGTTGGTGAAACAAAGAAGTGCTTAAACCATTCTACGACTCCTCTTCACTGTTACAATGTAATGTAATGCAACATTGTATATGAATAAATAATGTATAACTTTATGTTACTTGTTATATTTCAATGTTCATGGACACAGCAGTCAAGACAAGGTTGACAAGATGGCGTCTTCAAAAATAATCTTTCATACTACTATGAAGAAACTTACATTGGACAAGTTTTACCCCCATAAAATATCAAGAAATTACGTTTTGAAATTAATTGGCTGTGAGGAATATCCCAAATCTCTTGAGGAAATTTCCCAACATTTCCTCAGGAATGTAATGAGAGCAAATCCCAGGGCAAGAAACACAGAATATGGCCAGTGTAGAATGGAAGAGGAAGATACGAGTGACGATGAAAATACAAGAAGCTCAGGTAGTGATGCGACAGCCGATTTGATAAATCCACTGGACATGATAACCGCGGCGTTTCTCTGCGCTGACAGCTTCTTACAGCAGGAGCTTATGCAGAAGATGTCCCAGTGTCAGTTTGCCTTGCCTCTCTTACTGCCTGATTCGGGCAAAGGAAACATCACGTTTATGTTGTGGGCCATGAGGCAAATTGTGAAAAACTGGAAACTACAGCAAAATGCATCCAGCATGGAGGAGTCATTAGTCAGCATCAAAATGCCTTTCATTTCATTCATTCGGATTGGAGAGTGCAGTGTCTCGAAATCAAAAGTGCTCAATTCGATTCTGAGCAATGAAAAACACGATTTCTTTGTCCATCGAGAAATGGCATGTGGTGACATCGCTCGAAAGTGCTCCGATGGACTGGTTGAAACGTGTACGTTCTGTCCTGGTGGGAAATCAAATGTGGACGTTTTCCAAACGGTGTTTAGCATTTTAAATCTCCGCGGCGATGCCCGAGATCACTTAGTTCAGCTTGAGTTCCTAACAGAAATCTCGCAGGCTATATTCGTCGTTGTTGACAATGAAGTAACAGACGTGGACAAAATATTGCCTCTGCTTGCCGATGCAGAAGCTCAGTTGTTTCTGATAACAAATCAGGACGTGCGTAGTAGAATCAGGAATTCAAATGCAATCACTGATGTCTGGTCTCAGCTGAAATTAGAGAAAACTAACATTATTGAACGAGGCAAGCACAATGAAGAGTATTTTACTCGGAAAATGCGCTGTAAGATCGCAGATGTAATCAAAAGTAGTATAAATTCCAGTACAATGGAAGATATGGCCCACTTTGCTAAATCATTAGAAATTACAGTCGATGAATGTGAAAATAAATGTCAGCGAACTAAACGAAAAGTCA
Source organism: Lethenteron reissneri (assembly GCF_015708825.2). Classification (NCBI taxonomy): domain Eukaryota; kingdom Metazoa; phylum Chordata; class Hyperoartia; order Petromyzontiformes; family Petromyzontidae; genus Lethenteron; species Lethenteron reissneri. The sequence continues at coordinate 2,451,772 of NC_083847.1, forward strand.
AAGTAATTATTGACAAAATAAAAGAGGATGGTGTGAAAGAGAGTAAGAGAGATCTCCCATTGCAAGGAGATCTTTGGCGCAGGTGGTCAGAAAGCAAAAAAGAGCAAAATCGGCTGAAAAAAGTCGGTGATTCTGTCGAAGAATACATATGTAGATTAGTTGAAACACAAAGAGAAATTCGCATTGAACAGGCAGGTAAAGGTTTTTCAGATATTATGCAAATGTGCGTTGATTTACTGTTAGACAAGTCGACCATTATGAAAATGTACGCCCTTCAATGGATGAAATTGGAACTGAACAGTTTATCCAGGACCAGCTTTTCCTCGTTACGCGCTGATTACAAGCAGCTACTTGTTGATTCTACGACTAAAAGTGCAGATCTGCATACGATTAAAGAATTAATGTCATCAAACTCATTAGGAATGGAACACTTCATGAGGGAAATTGGACAGTGTTATGAAGCAACTAAAGCAATTTCCAAGCATAAAACATCCAGTACCATAAAACCACCTAAACCTGCCTGCCCCGAGGCACTGACACTCCCATCTGTTGCTGCGGAGTTGTTCTTGGAGGGGTTGCCCTTGGAGCTGATGGATGGTGACGTTGGCTGTATTCCCATTGACTGGGTGACCGACGTGCTTAAGGCAGTGAGGACTAGGCTTGGCCGAGACCCCCGCGTGTTCGTCCTGACCGTGCTGGGGGTGCAGAGCACAGGCAAGTCCACGCTTCTCAACACCATGTTTGGGCTGCAGTTCCCAGTGAGCAGTGGCCGCTGCACACGCGGCGCTTTCATGCAGCTCGTCAGCGTTGACGATGAGCTGAGACGAGACCTGGCGTGTGACTTCATCCTGGTGATTGACACAGAAGGGCTGAAAGCTCCTCAGCTGGCAACACTTCACGACAACCACGAGCACGACAATGAGCTGGCCACCGTGTTCGTTGGTTTGAGCGATGTCACGCTCATTAACCTGGCAACGGAAAATGCCGAAGACATGAAGGACGTTCTGCAAATCGTCGTCCACGCTTTTTTGAGAATGAAAGCAGTGGGCAAGAAACCGAGTTGCCAGTTTGTGCATCAGAATTCGGGCGATGTCGCTGCCTCCGACAAGAACATGATGGAGAACGAACACCTCATCGATCAACTGAATGCCATGACGGTGGCAGCTGCAAGAATGGAGCACAAGGAGTCCACTTACAGTAAATTCACCGACGTGATGGAGCACGACGTGAGTCGGGACAACTGGTACATTCCTGGCCTCTGGCATGGAACCCCTCCAATGGCTGCAGTCAGTGCTGCGTACAGCGATCAGGTTTTTCAACTCAAGCAGCACCTGATGGACCATTTTAAAAAGAGAGCAGAAACACAGGGAGCTTCGACGCTCTCAGAGTTCAGTGCTTGGATCGGAAGCATCTGGGAAGCAGTGACAAAGGAGCACTTCATATTCAGTTTCAGGAACAGCTTGGTTGCCGATGCGTATTACAAACTGTGTGTTCAATATACAGACTGGGAGTGGGAATATCGTAAGGAAATTCTTTCTTGGACGCAGGAGAAGGAGAATAGAATAATGAACGTGAAACACGAGAAGCTTCAGGAAATTCTTCAACAGTTGGAGCTTGAATTAGGGAATGAGATTTCAAAAGGAAAAGTCGCTATACAGAACAAATTAAAAAGCTACTTTGAAAACAAAAGCAATGATGTGCATTTAGTTGAGAAATACAAAGAGGACTTCAACATCAGCGCCAATCACCTATGCAGCAAATCACACGATGAAACCCTGAACATATTCAAACAATTAGTCTGCAGGAGACAGTCTCGACACTCCATCGATGAGCTTGAAACAAAAAGGAAAAAGATCATTGGATTGGAAGTTCATTCCCTTCTTCAGCGTTGCAAGAACGAGGACATACAATTAAACGAACAACAGCTCAAGAAAGAGTTTGACAACATGTGGACAGAGGTGGTTAAATTCCTCCCAGAAATTAAGTTGACCCGCCACAACGTTTACAGAGATGTGCAGAAAGCGCTGATTGACAGTAAAATAGAATATCAGCTGCTTGTAAGTGAAGCATTGCGGGAAACTTCACAGGACGACAAATATCGCGACAAAATTGTAAACGAATGTCGACAAGGGCCAGAAACACCTGTCAAATTGGCTGGACGTAGAAATAAACCAACCCAAGAGGATGACTCAGGTGTGAACCAGTCGAAGGAACGTTCTCGCTCGATAATCACAAAGATGAGCCGGTATATTGAGGACAAAATAAAACATTACGATTATTGCTCCGCCTATTGTGACGAACTTCTGCAACAAGTAAGGGTCGCATTTAAAGAGGCTGAAAATCTGAACATTATGATCAGCAAAGACTTAGTAATAGATACCACTGTGATTGTATGTCACATCGCCATAAAAACATGGCAAGATAAACATGACATTAACAATGAAGTCAATGATCCTAAAAATAAATTGAAGCAAGTTGAGGAGTCATATTTTGTTATTTTCAAGGAACTCTATCGTCAAGGGGATGAAAATATGGAACATGCAAAGACCTTTTGTAACGAGTGCTTGAAGCCGTCTCTACTTGAGGCTGTCGACAACAAATTGGGGATGGATATTGCGAAGAACGTGAAGAGCGATAGCGGTAGCCCTACGTTTTTGAGCCGGAAAAACCTTCAACTGGCAATGCTACTGCATTTGTTGGATGAAGACGACTTTGAAAATTACGACAGATACATCACGAATTATGCAGGTTTTACAAAAGAATGGATAAAGGCCCAGGTCATAAAGCACTGCCAGAGTAAGCATGGATCACAATCTAAGATGTACCATCTCTCAAGCGCCATTTTGAGCAATCTGATTAAAGAAGTGAAGAAATCTGTGGACACTGTCACAAAACAAATAGCCACTCCGACCACACTTTGGAAATTCTCAGACAGCTTGGGGGAGTGTCTGCTCAATCACATCATCATTAATAAGGATTTCATTGACATAGTTGGGTCTTTGTTGTTCAAAGACACAAACAGTGTCAAGCAATTTTCGGAAGAACTCAAGAGTTCGTTGGACTCTGCTGAAGGGGAAATGTTACGAGGATTCAGTGTCGCCAGTGACGCCGAGTGTGCGGCGTGGTTGAGTCGTCTCACTGTGCAGCCACACATCGAGCTCTACAAGAGCCTGGCTGGCTGTGAGAAGCAGTGTCCTTTCTGTGGGGTGCCTTGTGACCAGGGAGGCGGTGGACATAGGGAGCACTGTTCGGTGCTGCATTATCCTTTGGGCCTTAATGGAGTTCGGTTCATAACAACTCAGAAGTTGTCTGTTGAAGTTTGCACAACAGCTGTTGCCAGCAATAGGACATACCGCTGTGCACGTTCAAATGCAAGATGTATCCCCTACAAGGAATACCGCACTATCAATGATTACTTTGCCTCGTGGCTCATTCAGTCGGACACCAGCCTAGAGGCCACGACTTTCTGGAAGATCGTGTTCTGCAAATACAATGGGAAATTTGCTGAAAGACACAAGGCTTTGTCGGCAGATATTCCCGATGCTTGGAAAGAGATCAAAACAAATAAAAAGAAGATTATGAAAGACTTGAAAAAAACATTCTCACTAGCATTGTGAAAGCAGTCGTTTTTGTAAATACCGTAGACTCTGATTATCCACGCTCATGACAAAGAGGACGGTTACAGATCATTAAAAATTGCGGATAATCTAAAAATATTAACATTTTCCATGGATATGTTTGCCAAAAACCACGAATATACGATTAATCGATGCGTGTTCTCAGTGATAACACTTTCCTACTCCTGTGCAGAAGACTCGGCCCACGAAGCGAATATCAGAAACACGCCAATCAAAATCAAACTCTGCTCACTGTTGTCAAGATACGGCAACTACTGTACTGTAGAGGGGTGATCACGTGAATATGGGATAAACCGGAACACATAATTGTTCAGTTTAAGCATGTTACTTGTAATAAATATTTCCAAGAATAACAATGTTGAACTGTTTTTAGATGATTAATTTGGGCTTAAGGGAAAATCCATGAGTAATTAATTTATGTCAATCTCAGGTCCGAGGTTAATCCACAAATCAGATCCCTGCAGTGACGACAACTTCAAATCTAGATTAAGACTGACAGAGATAAGATGTTTGCACTCGAAATGTATTGCTACAGAGAGTGACCAGCGTAGGAGTAAGACAAAGGTTGCATACAGAAGAAGACCTGACGATGCAGGCAGTGATGAGAAGGAAACTGGAATTATTTGGACAGATATGTAGGATGGATAACAACAGGAAAATGCAAAGTGTGTTGTTCGGAAAAATGGAAGGAACCGGAAAGATAGGGAGACCTAACAGAGAATGGTTTCACAACACAAGAGGTGATTGGTGCCAGAAAGATGTGGCCACTACTTGAGAATATTTGCACAAGACGGAGGAAAGTGGAGACAAATTACGAAATGTGCAGTGGACATCTCCGGGCTATCTGCCCATGGACTCTGATGATGATGATAATGGTGAAGTCCAAAGACAGCTGGATGGCATTTTCTTCGACAGCTTCTACATCACATAGTAATAGGTTTTTACCCTTTCAACTGGTACAAAAACTGACACCTTTATACAAGGCATCATGTTTGCAATAACCACAACACAAGCAGTCAAAATGCAAACATAAAGAAACAACTCTGATGATGATAATGATATGCACTGTCCTTGAAGTTGATTGGTCCACACCCGAGACAGCTTTTCTTAGAGCCTAGTCTCCATTGGTGTTGGACCAGATGACGCCAAAAGGCGTACAACTCAAAGACAGCGCACTATCAGAGTATTGAGAGCTCGGGGTAAGCATTTACACTATGAGATCTCTTTTACCAGTGGCAAAATATAGTAGTAGGTTTTTGTACCAGTTGAAAGGGTAAAAACCTATTACTATATTTTGCCACTGGTAAAGGAGGTCTCATAGAGCTTCTACATCAGTGAATGCCAGTTAATATTCGTGGTGGTGGTGATGATGGTGGTGTTGATCAGCATCAGAATATTTAATTTATATATATATTAATACTGGAGGAATCCGATGAGCTATAAAGTACTTTTTCACAGTCATCACTTATCTCAAGGTGAAGATATTTAGCCTCTGGCAGTGTTCGAAAATAGTGGCACGATATTAAATAATTAGAATATCTAATTTTCTTAGGCAGTGGTACTTGGTCTTTACTGCAGCCTTGCACCCCCTTGGTTCTCAATCGTAAACAAATGTACGACGTTAATTAGCACAGAGGGTTTAATGAAACAAAGTTGTTATACTTGTGTGCCCGTGCTTTATTTGTATTTCGATAATTTACCGTCTAAAAATAATCAGGTTAAGAACCACTGATCTAAGGTATGGGATGGCTATTTATATTGTACTCGCTTTACTACCCGGCTTCGCCCGGGACTTGGATTCTTGTCTTTAATGCACGGCCTACGCGGAGGGTGGGGGGGGGTATGCGTGACGTCAGCAGGCACACTGCGTGACGCTGCCGCATGCGGGTGACATCACAGATGTGACGTCACAGATGTGACGTCACAGATGTGACGTCACAGAGGTGACGTCACAGATGTGACGTCACCGCTCACTTTCCGTGCAAAATATATCCATTATTGCGCCCCGCCCCCTCCCCCCCTAAAATAAAAAAATCGATTTTTATACTTTTTGCATTGTGTACAGTCTGGAAACTACCCACATGCAAAATTTCTAGTTTTTTGCATGTCGGTAAATATGCTAAATATTTCGATCAGACACACATATTCACAAATTTCCCTTTTATATATATAGAGAAACAAAGAAGAAGGAACTACTGTTTCTCAAACACTTACACAACAACTGTACAGTAATTAGATTTGATTATGTCTGGACTCTGAGCAAATGAATCGATGTAAATAAATACTCGTTCATTGTTTTCTCACAGTATATGTTCTAGAGTGTATTGCTATTAAACTCCGTGAGAAGTAAACTTGATTTATAGAATCCATATTTTCGGTTAAACTATGCTACATTCCAGGATACTGTCTGGAACCTTAAGTATTGTGTACGCTGTAATGCTTTGTTAAGGGTCAGGTAATTTTGATCTGTATATTATGATTGCGATCAAGCGGTGTTGCTTGTATTCCGTGTGTGCCTAATAAAGCCAGAATTGTACCACGTATTCCTCAAACCGCTGCTGAATGCCTGCTGCTTTCAGGATTTCAAACAATCTCCCAAGTGTCACAGTGGGCTTACATTTAGAAGAACACGTTCCTGAGAAAGTCATGCATCTAACGTCAATCTCAAATTTAAAGTTTCTATTTATTTAACATGCAGAATACATTTGTAATCATATGAACAAAGAAAATTCTTAAAACAAAATCACTGCTTGCCATGTGTTAGTGTAACAAAAAAGATCATACAAGGGTGTGGCCATATCTTTTTAAGAGTACAATAGGCTGTCGATTATCCACGTGCAGTTTATACGATTTGAGGATTAACAGCGCACCTGAGATTTTGACATAAATTACTAACTCATGGAGTTTTCGCTAAGCCCAAATTAATAATCTAAAAACAGTGATGCATTGTTATTCTTGGAAATGTTTATTACAAGTCACGATATTAAATTGAACAAATATGTGCTCCTATTAATCCGAAATCCCCGTGATCGCCGCTACAATACAGTAGTTGCCATATCTTTACAACAATGGGTGGAGTTTGATTGATTTTGATTGGCATGGCTCTGATATCTACTACGTGGGCAGAGTCTTCTGCGCGGGAGCAGAAAAGTGTGATCACTGAGCACACGCATCGATCCGTCAATCGTTAATATTTGGCATAGAAATCCACGGAAATGTTTCTATTTTTGGATTATCCACAATGTTGAATTATCCGTAGCCGTCCTCTTCGCCATTAGCGCGGGTAATCGAGAGTCTACTGTATTAGAGAAGCTGTATTCGAGAATGCACATTTGTTTTCATTGCATTGGAAGTTTTGAAGCAGCACAAATGAGAAAAATCCATATTCGTCTAGAGCATGCTCCATAGAGGATACATGTGACATTTCGGGAATTGCTCTTCTCTTTGTACAATTGGCTAACTCTGTCACTGAACATCAAGTTAAACCATCACACACCGAACTGAATGATTTTTTTACGAGAAGCATTGCTGCACGCAGGTTACTACTCCTCATACACACAAGCACACACACACAGGCCCTGCCAACATCATCAATGTGGCCACACTGCAAACATTATAAGAGGCATCCGCAGGGAGCACGGAATGGGCTGAGCATCGCGTCATTTATGGACTCCAGCAAGAGTACAACAACGCACTGACTAATGGACAGGATCCGGTGAAGATCAAGGCCCTGGGGATTGCTCAGCTGAAACACACAAACATCACTGGGAATTGGGATGGCTCACACCATTGCGGGAGTTTGAGCCCTGATTAGATATGGCATTTCAGCCGTGGTGTTCACTCCACGAGGCACAATGTGGTATAGCATGAGGGAAATGCAAGCAAACAACGACACCAATGGTTCAATATTGATTTGAAGCTTTCGTGACTGCAGGAATCCATACTCTCCACCTGACAAAGGTCGATTGTGTTGCGATCGAAACGTCGTGATTTGTTTTATTTTTATTTCTAACTACGTGACTTTACCGAAAGAACCAACGAGTTTGAATACAAATGGTTATTGTGATGCAACGCTGTTGCCTCTAAAAATGTCTAAATTGGAGAAACTCCGAAAGGCCCAAATCCAAACCTCCTCTCGAGAGGTCCACGAGCCCAGACAACCAAAACAGTCAGCAATAAAATGAGATCGAGTCCAGCCACAGGTTGGTTTTCTAGAGATTAATTCTCAACCTCGCAATAGAAACCACAGTACAATTTACACAGAAGTCGTTTTTGCAGGCCCGCAGTTTGAGACAATCAAACTGCGGGCCTGCCAAAATAAACTGATTCCAGGACTAGGTTTAAATTATTCGTCAGTCTCAGATGTAACGATTCGATAAACTACAGATAGATAAAATACAAATTGACAGATCTCAACCAAAGACACTTCCCAAGTTTAGAGCTATGAATACAGTATTACTCTTTGTTTTTTTCGGTAAAGTCACGTAGGTGAAAACAAAATAAAACTAAATTAAATCACGACGTTTCGGAAGCAACACAAGCATCCGTCATCATTTATGACTGCTCCAGAACCATTACTGTAGCGTATGAGTATTCTCCATATTATATTACTAATAGCTATGCATTGTAATGTATATGAATACCTTAATCCTCCCTCTGGTCTTCGCATCTGATGGGCTTACAATGACGACATCATACTGACTCATCTATTTAAGACCGAAATAGGAGGAGGGTTTCTCCACAATTGTGGCTGTCGCCTGATGAGGCTGGTTGTTGTAATTACCGGTGAGACGTCACCAGAGGCGTAGCTAGGATATTTTGCGCCCGGGGACGAACTATAAAATTGGCGCCCCCCCCCCCCCCCCCCCGTTTAATCACATTTTCCTATTACATCGAATAAGGAATAACAATTACAATTTTAATGAAACATTATATTTAAAGAAGCAAATTTATAGAAATTATATTACATGGCTCACTCAGTCACTGTCGTAGACTGGTTGACATAGTCTACAAAAGATTAATTTTTCTTGATTTCACTGTCGCAAACTGGTCAATCACGTAATCAAAATCTGTTTTTTCCAATGTTTCTCTGTCAACGCTAAGAAGAGCAAGATCGCTGAGACGATCTTGTCCCATTGAAGCACGCAAATACGACAAAATAAGTTTTAATTTGCTGAACGACCGCTCACAGCTTGCAATTGAAACTGCAATTGTTAATACAATTTGCAGTGAAATTCGCAAATTCGGAAACATGTCGTCTCCATGAAACACAATAAAACCAAGAAGATCCAAAGGAGTTTCTGGTAGAACTTCATTCCGGTTACTGAGCAGCATTTTTCAATCTCCAATTTCTGTGAAAAGTTCGTGGCCATTGATGTCGGTGTCATAGAAATTTCCAAAATCTGCAATTTCGACGAATTGCATCGACATCTGTGTCGGATAGAAGAGTTTTGACGTCCAGCAGAAATCCATATTTTGTGTTCAGGTCTTTTAGTCGTAAAAACCGTGTTGACATCTCCGGTTGAAGTCGATAAAATACGCTCTTCATAACGCGCATAATTTCTTCTTCTGCAGAAAGTCCTGCATCTCTTGCCAGTTCTCCTGGCATCTTCTTCTGTCCACATCGATCCCCCAGGCTGTGCATCTTGTTTTGGCGTTTTCTACAGCAACTTGGCTCAAATCATCACGAAGCTTGACAAATTCATGCTCCAAAGATTCAAGATCAGTTGCTGCTTCCTTGAAGTTCATAGTAGGATCCTGTTGTATCTATGCCCCGTTTTCCAAAAATCCCTGTATACGCTTCTGAACACGATACATTTTTCCAAGAATGACATTCTAAAAATGTAATAAAACTATGAAGTTTAAATTTTATACGCATGCCCGTAACTGTTCTGCATCGCTTCTGGTTTCAGGCGTCATAGTTACGTCCTCCGATAATTTGTCTAGCAGCCCTACTAGTTCATCCAGTCCTTCATAGATAGCTTTAACAGCTTCTGATCGTGCACTCCAGCATGTTTCAGACTCCCGCTTTACTGTGATGGGCACAGCTTTTTTAACTCTTCCCAACGAATTGTTGAACGAGAGAAAAACAAATATATACTTTCAACTGTTCCAAAAAATGTGACGAAATGTGGATCCTGTTTAGCTGAGTGTACTCTTGCTAAGTTTAAGCTGTGGTTGTCACAGTTGACAATGCTCTGTGATTTTTGTCACATATTCGTTGTTGAAGGCCGGATATATGCCCAGTCATCACAGCAGCATTGTCATAACATTGTGCCCGACAGTCGGCTAGAGGTATGTTGTCAGATTTCAGTCTCTCGACGATGACTCTTTCTAGGCTTGCTGCATCTTTTGCATGTTTCTCGATATAACCTAAAAATGATTCTTTGAAAGTTACTTTTCTAGTTTGAAAATCCACATCCACAAATCTTATGACGTGAGAAAGCTGTTCCCGATGTCCTAGATCAGGAGTTGAGTGAAGTAAGATACCATAGTACTTGTTTTTCCTGATATCACTCAACAATTGGTTATTTACAGTCGACGCAAGTATGTGGATAAATTCATTCTGGATTTCCGGTGACAAATAAGAAACTGATCCCGGATTTTCTCCTGCGTGCTGAACGTGTTTTGCTAACAATGGGTCATACTGAGCAACGAGTTTGATCAGCGCGAGAAAGTTTCCAACATTTTTATCCTCATCCACATTCAAATTTTCCTCATGTCCACGTAGTGCCACATTTTGTGAAACCAGAAACTTAATACAGGTGAGTATTCTTTGCAATATATCTCGCCAACGTTGTTTTTCCAAATGAATCTGAGCTTGAACCACTGCGTCAATTCCAGTACCATCAATTATCCTTCGTTCGGCTTCCTTCCATGTAGTAAAAGCTGTGGTGCGGTGGCTAGGATTGTTTTCATGAGAATTTAGTTTTTCTGGCTTCCTCCACTTGTTGAAACCGTTTGTTAACTCAAACGAAGCTCGTGAGTTTGAACTCGATTATGTAAATAATAGACAACATAAACAGTAAACAGCTTTATTGATTGGTGAATATAATAGCCACGAACGAGTCACTTCCTCTCCGTTCGCTAGTCGGCGTTTAAACCATGATGATGTAATTAAACGTGCGTGGGCTGCTGCGGCTGCTGCAGCCGCCTGGAGTGTGGTGTCACTAATAAGAACTAAAAATAGGCCGTTGTAGTTTCCGCCACCAAAAAACAGGCCAGTGACTAAGGCTGAAAGACTGCGCCTCTCTGTTGTTTGGGACGTTCTTCCATGTAAGTTCTTAATAGGCGCGCGTACCAAAATGTAATTACATGACATGTAGGCTGTGTGTGGCGGGATATATAAACTTTTAGGTTGAGGTGTAGATTTGTGCAGTAGTTCCAGGCTGCCGCGCCCGCCGCAATAAGTTATAATGTAACGTTGTAAGCCTAATTTTGGCGCCCCTTTACCTTGGCGCCCGGGGACACGTGTACCCCCCTGCCCCCCCTAGCTACGCCTCTGGACGTCACGGCACTCGAATTGTAAATGTTGTGGGTTTACTCTCCAACACACAACCGGTGTGCTGAAAGAATAACGAATTGTAAATGTTGTGGGTTTACTCTCCAACACACAACCGGTGTGCTGAAAGAATAACGAATTGTCACGTGTTGTTTACGTGACAAACCTTACTACTAATTTACTGTGTCGTGTGGTGGTGAGTTTAACGACATTTATATTTGTAACCCAAAAAAACCTCTATTATGGAACATATTGGTCGCAAAAGCCTACTGCGTGTTAAATCTTCACGTAAATTACGTGGTTAATGAGGATGTATTCCAAATTTGCACAGGTGTACCTTGGTAAAGTGGTTAATGTGGAAGTTCATTTTAAAGGCTAGAGTACTGGGTCATGCGTGCGCTAATATTTATATTTTACATTTTCAGGGTGAGTCCAAGATAATCGATATGGACAGGTTCAGTGTTACAGGCAGACTGTTTGATACAGGGACTCTATGGGCCTCTGTGTGGTGAGGCTAGACCGCTGTGTTAATCTATGGCACTCTGTGAGTCTATGGAGTTTTGTGTGATGAGTCTGTGGGTCTCTGTGTGATGAGTCTATGGGTCTTAGTGTGGCGAGTCTGTGAGTCGTCGTGAGTCTGTGGTCCTCTGTGTGATGAGTCCATGGGTCTCTGCGTGGTGAGTCTGGATCTCTGTGTGGTAAGTCTATGGGTCTCTGTGTGGTAAGTCTATGGATCTCTGTGTGGTGAGTCTTTGGGTATCTGTGTGGTGAGTCTTTGGGTCTCTGTGTGATGAGTCTTTGGGAATCTGTGTGGTGAGTCTGTGTGTCTCTGCGTGGTGAGTCTGTGGGTCTCTGTGTGATGAGTCTTTGGGAATCTGTGTGGTGAGTCTGTGTGTCTCTGCGTGGTGAGTCTGTGGGTCTCTGAGTGATGAGTCTTTGGGAATCTGTGTGGTGAGTCTGTGTGTCTCTGCGTGGTGAGTCTGTGGGTCTCTGAGTGATGAGTCTTTGGGAATCTGTGTGGTGAGTCTATGTGTCTCTGTGTGGTGAGTCTATGGGTCTCTGTGTGGTGAGTCTATGGGTCTCTGTGTGGTGAGTCTATGTGTCTCTGTGTGGTGAGTCTGTGGGTCTCTGAGTGATGAGCTTAGAGCAATTGGCTGACACTCGACATTTCCACTTGATGATGATGATAATAAGCCACTTTGTTGAGCTATCATTTGTGATAGCCGCGTCGTTTATGAAAAAGAGTTACGTCGCTCCGTAGACTTGACATGGTCAAGTAAAAGAAAATAATTGATTTATTACAGCTTCCATTTAACTCACACTGTTGTTGTATCTTCAAATCTAGCAACTAAAATTTAACCCACTTCGCAATGTGGTGTCGACTGCAAACTTGGTATACTTATGTCATACTGATGACAATACTATATTCTATCATTACAAATAAAAAGTTTATATTTTTAAACATTATTTTTTACATGTTATGTTTCGGCTTGGGTCTAATTGTCCACGCTCAACTGGCATTGGCTGTAATTGGCCACGGCCCCTTACGTTGTGGCAAGCTTCGGGGCCACTTCCTGGAGTAGTGGAGTTCTTCCATTACTTGTACATTTCATTAAAGCGCGTTTAAAAAATAGTTTTATTATTATTTATTTAAATGAAGTTACTTCATTTAGGCTCGACGCGTGCATGCGTGGAGTCTACAACAACAACCCCCCCCTCTCTCTCGAAGGTGGGACTCAGAGTTCATGGAGCTGCCTTACTGAAACTACAGTAATCAGAGTGTGTGTGTTGTGTGTGTGTCTGGGTTTGTGTCTGGGTGTGTCTGTGTGTGTGTGTCTGGGTGTGTGTCTGGGTGTCTGTGTGTGTCTGTGTGTGTGTGTCTGTGTGTGTCTGGGTGTGTGTCTGGGTGTGTGTGTGTCTGGGTGTGTGTGTGTCTGTGTGTGTGTGCTAATGCAGGTTGTGCGTCTATCAGTATCTAGGTCGACTCAGCCTCAAGTGAGAACCTGGTGTCGCGTAATAAACATCGCCACTGGGGAGACAAAGGCGGCCGGGCGGGGTGTTGGCCACCCACCCCCTCGTGTGCCGTGCCGACCTTCATAGGCGCTGCTACTCGCTAACAGCACTTGCCCCAACAGCCTGTCACAGGCTACACGGGGGATCTTTGTCTTTATACACGTGTAGAGTCCGTACAGTATCATCAACAGTATTATCATAAGCCATCAATCAATCGTCATCAGCAATAGTACAATCATCATCATCAGCAATAGTACAATCAGCAGCAATAGTACAATCATCATCAGCAATAGTACAATGAGCAGCAGCAGCAATATATCATCATCAGCAATAGTACAATCATCAGCAATAGTACAATCATCATCATCAGCAATAGTACAATCATCATCAGCAATAGTACAATCATCAACAATAGTACAATTAGCAGCAGCAATATATCATCATCAGCAATAGTGCAATCATCATCATCATCAGCAATAGTACAATCATCTTCAGCAGCAATAGTACAATCATCATCAGCAATAGTACAATTATCAGCAGCAGCAATAGTGCAATCATCAGCAATAGTGCAATCATCATCAGCAATAGTGCAATCATCATCAGCAATAGTACAATCATCATCAGCAATAGTACAATCATCTTCAGCAGCAAAAGTACAATGATCATCAGCAATAGTGCAATCATCATCAGCAATAGTGCAATCATCATCAGCAATAGTGCAATCATCATCAGCAATAGTACAATCATCATCACCAGCAATAGTACAATCAGCAGCAGCAATAGTACAATCAGCAGCAGCAGCACTTGCCTCGACAGCCACGGAGAGGCTACACGGGGGAGCTTTGTCTGTGTGGCGCGTGCCCGGGTCGCGAGCCGGGTCCGTTTGGCCGTTTGGGTCTCCAACTCCACCAGCTCCATCATCAGCCTCATCAGCAGGGACATCATCATCATCAGCATCGTCATCATCAGCATCATCATCATTACCACCACCATCAGCAACAGCATCATCACCAGCATCATCATCAGCAGCATCATCATCAGCAGCATCATCACCACCACCATCAGCAACAGCATCATCAGCAGCATCATCATCATCACCACCATCAGCAGCAGCATCATCATCAGCTTCATCATCAGCAACAGCATCATCATCAGCAGCATCATCATCAGCTTCATCATCAGCAGCAGCATCATCATCACCACCACCATCAGCAACAGCATCATCATCAGCATCATCATCAGCTTCATCATCAGCAGCAGCATCATCATCACCACCATCAGCAGCATCATCATCAGCTTCATCATCAGCAACACCATCAGCTTCATCACCATCATCACCACCACCATCAGCATCATTATCATCAGCAGCATCATCATCAGCGGGGACATAATCATCAGCAACATCAGCATCATCAGCAGGGACAGCATCATCATCAGCAGGGACATCATCATCAGCGACATCATCATCGCCTGCAGCAGCATTATCATTAGCAGTATCATCAGCAGCAGCTATATTATAATCAGCAGCAGCAACAGCGTCATCTGCAAGTATCAGCATCATCAGCAGTATCATCAGCAGTATCGACATTAGCTGCGGCAGTACAATCAGCAGCAGCAGCATCAACCATCGTCATCAGCAACAGCACTTGCCTTATCTCCGTAGCGACCTTCTTCATGATGATGCTGCTGATGATGATGTTTTGGACTCACGCCGTTAAAGCGTTTTTAGTGGAGGCATCATCATCAGCATCATCATCAGCAGCAGCAGCTTCATCATCATCAGCAGCATCATCATCAGCAGCATCATTGCTGCACCACCACTCGCTCTGCGGCTGTCTTCTCGACCGCGTCCGCCTCGCCACGAAGCGGTGAGTGTCTGTGCGGGACTCCCCTAGGTCCACTCGGCCTCAAGTGAGTCACGTGGTACGGTGCGTAGTAAACATCGCCGCTGGGGAGACAAAGGCGGCCGGGGCGTGGTGGTTGCCACCCACTGCCTGGTGTGCCACAGTGCTGAACTACACTAACAGCACTTGCCCCAACAGCACGTGCAGGCTATAGGGGGGTCTTTGTCTGTATGAGTGTCTGAGTGTGTGTATGTGATTGTGAATGAGTGTGATTGTGTGAGTGAGTGTGATTGTGTGTGAGTGTGAGTGTTATGTGATTGTGTGTGTGATTGTGTCTGTGAGTGTGATTGTGTGTGAGTGTGTGTGATTGTGAATGTGATTGTGTGTGTGTGTGAGTGTGTATGTGATTGTGTGTGAGTGTGATTGTATGTGATTGTGTATGAATGTGATTGTGTGTGAGTGTGTATGTGATTGTGTGTATGTGATTGTGTGTGTGATTGTGTTTGAGTGAGTGTGTGTGATTGTGTGTGTATGTGATTGTGTGTGAGTGTGTGTGTGATTGTGTGTGAGTGTGTGTGAGTGTGATTGTGTGTATGTGAGTGTGTGTATGAGTGTGAGTGTGTTTGCGAGTGTGTATGTGATTGTGTGTGTGAGTGTGTGTGAGTGTGATTGAGTGTGATTGTGTGTGAGTGTGTGTGTGATTGTGTGTGTATGTGATTGTGTCTGTATGTGATTGTGTGTGTGAGTGTGTATGTCGTTGTGTGTGAGTGTGATCGTGTGTGTGTATGTGTGTGATTGTGTGTGTATGTGATTGTGTGTGAGTGTGTGTGTGATTTTATGTGTGTGTGATTGTATGTGATTGTGTGTGAGTGTGTATGTGATTGTGTGTGAGTGTGTATGTGAGTGTGTGTGTATGTATGTGCATGTGTCTGAAAGACAACCCTTGTACGAGTCCTACATATGTATGAGTACGTCATATCTATTTATATAGTACAGTAGACGGATAATTTTATTACTTATTAACTTCAGCGTATTTATTTATCATTCCACTTCACATATACTTTCGTTCATGCCATTAAAACAACGGTAAATGCATCCAAAGTTCAGTTATTGCACAGCAACTTCATACCGCGCGTATCGAATTGTCCACACATGTGACAGTCGTGCTAAGCGGATCTCTCTCCCACTGCTGCCCTCAGGGTCCTGACGTCCCCGCATGCCTCTGGCCTGCCGTGGCTGCTGCTGCTGCTCCTCCTGCTCCTCGCTCTGCGATTCCTCGGCTCCAGACTGTGGCGTCAGAGGGAGAGAATCGGGGTCTGTGCGTCACGCCGTGTCAGAGACGCGGGTAGAACTCATAATAAAGGTTTTTGGGTCAGATCGCGTTATTTATAAATGTGTCGTAACCCTCCACCACCCGACACGGCCAATCAGTAAAAAATGTGTTACTTTTATTAAATAAATACAATGACAATTCCTTATAAGGGAAACAAACACCAATGAATAACATTTGAATGATTACTAATCTATATAATTACAATACCCTCCCCCTCTTTGCCTCGAATCACTGCACCAGATTGAATTGAATTAAATGATGACGTCACCCTGATGCTGCTCTATTTAAGACCGGAAGCAACAGGAGAGCTTCACCATTCTTGCCCGATGAAGCTGATTGTAACTATCAGCGAAACGTTGAACTACTCAAATTTAAAAATGCTGTTGAATCTCTCTTCAGCACACCGGTGGGCTAAATAAGTAAATTATTTTGTCTTTTGAAAACGTGACACTTTTATTACTATTTGGCCGTGTCGGGTGGTGGAGGGTTACGACACATTTATAAATAACGCGATCTGACCCAAAAACGTTTATTATGAATAATATTGGTCGCGAAAGCCTGCTACGTGTTAAATCGAGCAAAACTGTTGGTATAGCGCCCGTCGCTTCGTATACAGCACCCCATGCCTGGCCGCTGCTTGTGCGTGGTTCCTCTTCCTCCTCACCCCTCTCTCTGTCTGTCTGTCTGTACGCGTTACAAGTTGAGATGATAGATAGGGGACCGCAGAGCTTGGGAACTGCACTCTGATGTTGTAGGAGAAAACATTTATTAAAAAGTCTATTTAATTAAGTAGAACGTGTTGACTACGTTTATTTAAAGTTGCGCATGTTGATGTGACGTCACATTTATCACCCCCCCCCCCCCCCCCCATCGTCACAAATGTCTGACTCCCCCCCCCCCAGGTGCGTGACGTCATTTATGGACGGCCCCTTAGTTTCCAGTCCGCGATAACGCGTAAGATGCGTACGCAGGCTGGCCATCTGGGAGCATCATCTCAATGTCTTGTGTGATGACAGTGCTACGCCGCGTGACGTAGCTCCGTTCACTCGATCGCGCTATATCCAATCTGCATCTGCGCTATAAAAAAAATGTGTTCCCTAATATGTGTGCATGTTGAACTTCTTTCGCACCGTACGTAGCCAACCGTGCTAATCGGAGGTGCCGGGGAGGATCAACAAACTACGGATCTCTGTGTGAGTCTATGGGTTTTCATGCGATTCTACGGGTCTATTTTGGGAGTCTATGGGTCTCTGTGTGAGTCTATGGGTTTTTATGCGATTCTACAGGTCTATTTTGGGAGTCTATGGGTCTCTGTACGAGTCTATGGGTTTTTATGCGATTCTACAGGTCTATTTTGGGAGTCTATGGGTCTCTGTATGAGTCTATGGGTTTTCATGCGATTCTACGGGTCTATTTTGGGAGTCTATGGGTCTCTGTGTGAGTCTATGGGTTTTTATGCGATTCTACAGGTCTATTTTGGGAGTCTATGGGTCTCTGTACGAGTCTATGGGTTTTTATGCGATTCTACAGGTCTATTTTGGGAGTCTATGGGTCTCTGTATGAGTCTATGGGTTTTTATGCGATTCTACGGGTCTATTTTGGGAGTCTATGGGTCTTTGTGTGAGTCTATGGGTTTTTATGCGATTCTACGAGTCTATTTTGGGAGTCTGTGGGTCTCTGTACGAGTCTATGGATTTATATGCGAT
Organism: Lethenteron reissneri; assembly: GCF_015708825.2. NCBI lineage: Eukaryota > Metazoa > Chordata > Hyperoartia > Petromyzontiformes > Petromyzontidae > Lethenteron > Lethenteron reissneri. The sequence goes on from NC_083847.1 coordinate 2,469,807, forward strand.
TCTACGTGTCTATTATGGGAGTCTGTGGGTCTCTGTACGAGTCTGTGGGTTTTTATGCGATTCTATGGGTCTATTTTGGGAGTCTATGGGTCTTTGTGTGAGTCTATGGGTTTTTATGCGATTCTACGAGTCTATTTTGGGAGTCTGTGGGTCTCTGTACGAGTCTATGGATTTATATGCGATTCTACGTGTCTATTATGGGAGTCTGTGGGTCTCTGTACGAGTCTGTGGGTTTTTATGCGATTCTATGGGTCTATTTTGGGAGTCTATGGGTCTCTGTGTGGTGAGTCTGTGGGTCTCTGTGCATGAGTCTGTGGCTCTCTGTTTATGAATCTCTCTGCCTCTCAGTATAATCACCATCATGGTCTATACACTGTTCGATGAAGTTCAATGTAGTGATGATGATGATGTCTCCACCATGTGTGTGTAGGCGCGCTCCCTAATCCACGTGCCCCTCTCTGTCGTGAGCGCCGCCGTTTCCCCTCCTTCACCGCGCAGGCACCAACGCGTCGCTCGGACGCGGCCCCTCGGCCCGTCGCTGGGAAGCCGTCGGCCCCGAGCGCGGACCGGGAGGAGGCCGGGCGGCCCGGATCCGGGGCCCCCGGGCCTGGGACGGCCAAGCCAGAGGCCGCCAAGCGACGGGCCGATGGGCCCCGGCAGCAGCGGCCGCTCCTGGCGGCGCTGACGTGGTGGACGCTGGGCGCCCGCCGGGAGGTCGCGGGCCTGCGGGCGCGGCTGGTGGAGCTGGAGTCCAACTGGGGCCGTCCCCTCGAGGAGGGGAGAGAGCGGAGCGAGTGAGCGGACGGCTCTTCACTCACCCCGACGACTTTCACCCCAAACGGCAGCCCGACTCTGACCACAACGCTGAATCTGAACCTGACAGCCTGGGTAGGGCTAGTGTCTGGGTGGTGAGTGGGAGGGGCAGGGGGGGGTGTCTGGGTGGCTGAGTGGGGGGAGCAGGGGGGGTGTGTGGGTGGTGAGTGGTGGGGGCAGGGGGGGGTGTCTGGGTGGCTGAGTGGGAGGGGCAGGGGGGGGTGTGTGGGTGGCTGAGTGGTGGGGGCAGGGGGGTGTGTGGGTAGCTGAGTGGTGGGGGCAGGGGGGGTGTGTGGGTGGCTGAGTGGTGGGGGCAGGGGGGGTGTGTGGGTGGTGAGTGGGAGGGGCAGGGGGGTGTGTGGGTGGTGGGGGCAGTGGGGGGTGTGTGGGTGGTGAGTGGTGGGGGCAGTGGGGGGTGTGTGGGTGGTGAGTGGTGGGGGCAGGGGGGGGGGTGTGGGTGGCTGAGTGGGAGGGGCAGGGGGGGTGTGTGGGTGGCTGAGTGGTGGGGGCAGGGGGGGTGTGTGGGTGGCTGAGTGGTGGGGGCAGGGGGGGTGTGTGGGTGGTGAGTGGGAGGGGCAGGGGGGTGTGTGGGTGGTGGGGGCAGTGGGGGGTGTGTGGGTGGTGAGTGGAGGGGCAGGGGGGTGTGTGTGGGTGGTGAGTGGTGGGGGCAGGGGGGGTGTGTGGGTGGTGAGTGGGAGGGGCAGGGGGGGGTGTGTGGGTGGCTGAGTGGGAGGGGCAGGGGGGGTGTGTGGGTGGCTGAGTGGTGGGGGCAGGGGGGGTGTGTGGGTGGTGAGTGGGAGTGGCAGGGGGGGGTGTGGGTGTCTGGGTGGTGGGGGCAGGGGGGGTGTGTGGGTGGTGAGTGGGAGGGGCAGGGGGGTGTGTGGGTGGTGGGGGCAGTGGGGGGTGTGTGGGTGGTGAGTGGTGGGGGCAGGGGGGTGTCTGGGTGGCTGAGTGGTGGGGGCAGGGGGGGGGTGGTGAGTGGGAGGGGCAGGGGGGTGTGGGTGACTGAGTGGTGGGGGCAGGAGGGGGTGTCTGGGTGGTGAGTGGGAGGGGCAGGGGGGTGTGTGGGTGGCTGAGTAGTTCGGTGGTTGTGAGATTCTTGCATAATTTAGGGAATTTCTTAATGATCTGGTGGCCATCCAGTTACCAAAACCTCCACGAAATACCCGGGACCATTAAATAATTGTATGTTTAATTTAACCTGACCAACTTCCATGACTACTAGCTTCAACTCATATTGTTTTTAATATTGTCATGCGATGAACGTCTCCAGACATGGGGAAATGTGCGCATATAAAGTTACTCGTAGGGAGCTCAGAAGATCATCCGTGATATCACCTTCTGCTAAACTAAGACTAAACTAAACTCTGTATCCACGATACAGGTTATTTTGGGGGTGCTGTAGATTCGCTCTCCAACACACCGGTGTGCTGTACCCATAACGAATTGGCACGTTCTGTTTACGTGACAAACCTCACCAATTGGCGGTGTCGAGTGGTGGAGAGTTTAACGGCACATTTATATTTAGGCGATCTCACCCAAAATTAAATCTGTATTATGCGTGATATTGGTCGCAAAAACCAACACGTGTTCAACTAAAACGATTTAAATACCCAGGTAAGGCCCACTGAGCTATGTAGCTCTTTTTCAGAGGCAATTTGGCCACAAACGACAGCTCAGCGAAGTGGCTTCTCATCATCACGTGTGGAAATGTATAGTAGGAGCCGAATACTCTAAACTCACCACACAGAGACCCACAGGCTCACCACACAGAGACCCACAGACTCATCACACAGAGACCCACAGACTCACTACACAGAGGCCCATAGACTCACCACACAGAGACCCACAGACTCATCACACAGAGACCCACAGACTCACCACACAGAGACCCACAGACTCACCACACAGAAACCCACAGACTCACCACACAGAGACCCACAGACTCACCACACAGAGACCCACAGAGTCATCACACAGAGACCCATAGACTCACCACACAGAGACCTATAGACTCGCCACACAGAGACCCACAGACTCACCGCACAGAGACCCACAGACTCATCACACAGAGACCCACAGACTCACCACACACACACCCATAGACTCACCACACAGAGACCCACAGACTCACCACACAGAGACCCACAGACTCACCACACAAAGACCCACAGACTCACCGCACAGAGACCCACAGACTCATCACACAGAGATCCACAGACTCACCACACAGAGACCCATAGACATAGAAAATACGCCAACTCCAAATATACAGCAGCAGGCAACGTCAGTGTCCAGGATCGAATCCATGAGCTCATGCACACCAGGCGAGGGAGACGACATCTCCTAGCCACCTCATACATCACATACAAACAAAGACAAAGATCCCCCCGATAGCCTGAACAAACCGTTGTGGCAAGTGCTGTTAGCGAACACGAACCAAACCAACCGTAGCCCCCCCCCCCCCCCCCCCCCCCCCCCGAAGCAGTTCCACGATGCCCCCTTCTGCCCGGTGCGCCAGGCCTCGGCCGCTGCTCCACGAGGCGACGGAGCCGCGCTGGCCCCGCTCGCTGGAGCTGCGCGTCGAGCGACTCGAGGCCGAGAGGGGGGAGCCACGTGGCCACGGCTGGGGGCCACCGTCGGGCGGTCGCGGAGGAGGAGGAGGAGGGGGGGCGGCCGACGGCGGTCCCGGAGGGGGCGGCCAGGTGCGGCTGCAGAGACGTCACGGGGAGGTAAGGGGGGGGGGTGGTTATGAGATGTTAAATCCCTCACCGGCAGAGCCGGCCCTAGACCTTTGGGGGCCCTAAGCAAAATTTGGTTGGAGGCCCCTTTGATGTATGATTGTTTTCACCCACGAGCTAGCAGTGACTCTAGGGGGCCCTCTGCTGGCCACGGGGCCCTTTGCAATTGCAAGGGTCGCTTAGTGGCTGGGCCGGCTCTGCTCACTGGATATGCGGGAGGTCGTGGGTCCGATCCCCGTGGTGCCCTGACGACTGCTGCTGCGTGTTGTTTGTGCGTGAGAGGGGGGTCGACTCCGCCTCGAATAAGTAGCTGGTGTGGTGATGTGTTGTAAACGTGGACGCTGGGGGAGACAAAGGCGGTCGGGCGTGGTGCTGGCCACCCACCCCCATGCGTACCGTGCCGGCCTTCATACCGGCTATACAACAGCACTTACCCCAACAGTCTGGTAAGGCTACATGGGGGATCTTTGTTTCTAATGAGGGGCGCTGCGGTGGCTATGAGATGTTAACTCCCTCACTGGGTATGCGGGAGTTCGTGGGTTCGATCCCAGCGACCCAGACGATGCCTGTTGGCATGACGATTGGGAGAATACCCCATGCGACCACGGGGAGAACATGAACACTCCAAATATACCTCCGGCATACCAGGTGAGGTCGTTAACATCTCCCCACAATGTAAAATATATTTGGGAACGATGCAGGAGGTCGTGGGTTCGATCCCGACCCTGATGACGATGTATATTTGGAGTTTGCGTGTCCCTCTGCCCGTGGTTGTGTGGATTTTTCTCTCGATCCTCCAGTTTTTCCCTCCAGATTTAGAATTGACATCACGCGTTTAGAATATTTGGCCTCCGCTATAGATTTCCACGTAAAAAGTCACTTCGTTAAGCCATCATTTGGTAACGAAAATAGTATTTTTTGTATTAGTTTAGTCTGTCTCTGTGTGGTGAGTCTGTGGGTCTCTGTGTGGTGAGTCTGTGGGTCTCTGTGTAGTGAGTCTGTGGGTCTCTGTGTAGTGAGTCTGTGGGTCTGTGTGCGAGTCTGTGGCTCTGTGTGATGGGTCTATAGGTCTCTGTGTGAGTCTGTGGGCCTCTGTGTGGTGAGTCTATGGGTTTCTGTGTGGTGAGTCTATGGGTCTCTGTGTGGTGAGTCTGTGGGCCTCTGAGTGGCGACTCCATGATAAGCCACTCGGTTGAGCTATCATTTGTGATCGCCAGGTCGCTTCTCAAAAAGAGCTACATAGCTCAGTGGGCCTGACCTGGTCAAATAAAATAATATTTGTATTTTTATTAGGTCACGGAGGAGCCGAGGTTGAGAAGGAGCGACACGGAGGACGAGGACGAGTGCCGAGAGTCGGACTCAGAAGTAGAGAGCGGTCACGGGGAGGGGGTCATGGGCCATTGTGGAGTTCTTAGTCCGCGCGTGCCAAGCAGTGACGGGAGGGAGGTCAAGGACGAGCACGTCAGGGGAGAGTCGGACTCCAGGAGCAATCTTACAAAGGTCACGGAAGCGTTCGGAGATCCGAGTCCAAGCGTGGGAAGCATTCACGGCAAGGAGTTGAGGGAAGAGTCTGTACAGACTGGGTCGATGGTGAGCACAAGTCACGAGGAAGTCACGGATCGCTGCTGCCTGAGGATTAGCCTCGGAGTGGTCACGGGGGAATGTCACGGGGCGGACTCCGTCGTGGTAAGCAGTTGTGGGCAAGTGGCGGAAGAGCTTACGGTTACGATGGGCAGTCACGGGAAGGATATGCGAGAGGGTACAGAGGCCGGATCAAGAGGCGGTCACGTGGGGGTCACGGAGGTGTGTGCGGAGACTGGGTCAAGGTCAAGAAGCGATCTCAACGACGTCACGGACCAAACGCACTTGAGGAGCAGTCTCGTGGAGGTCACGAAAGTGTGTACGGAGCCTGGGTTCAGAAGCGGTCACATCGAGGTCAACCAAGTGTGTACGCAGACTGAGTTAAGGTCAAGAAGCTGTCTCAACGAGGTCACGGACCAGTGCCACCTGAGAAGCAGTCACGTGGAGGTCACGAAGGTGTGTACGGAGCCTGGGTCGAGGTCCAAAAGTGGTCACGTGGAGGTGACAGAGGTGTATACGGAGCCTGGGTCAAGGTCCAAAAGTGGTCACGTGGAGGTCACGGAGGTGTGTACTGAGCCTGGGTCGAGGTTCAGAAGCGGCCGTGAAGAAGCCACGAATCAGTACCAGGGGAGAAGTGGGGATAGGAGGGAGGCAGCGGAGACCCGTGGGACGAGGCCGCAGGTCGGCCACACGCCCTGCCCCGTGTCGAGAAGCAGCCACGGGGAGACGAGAACGGAGCACGGAGCGCCGGACTCGACGTTCAGAAGCGGTCACGCGGGGAACGTGGAGGAGGAGCGGGAGGAGGGGCGTCAGGCTCTGAGTTTGAGGCAGGACAGCAGCAAAAAGATTCCGGAGCAGCGCCTCCACGTGCCCTCGCCGCTTTCGCGAGAGGGTCACGGGAGGGGCAGAGGAGAGCACGGAGAGCCGGACTCGATGCTGAGATGCGGTCACACGGAGGGGAGAGAAGTGCGCGGGTGCTCGGAGTCAGATGGGAGGGGAGGTCACGAGGAGGTAACAAACCAGTGTCGCTGGCCGAACGCGGACTTTAGGAGTGGTCCCGGGGAGATCCGGGAAGAGTTCGGAGCATCGGAGTCAAGGTTGAGATGCGGTCCCGGGGAGATCCGGGAAGAGTTCGTAGCGTCGGAGTCAAGGTTGAGATGTGGTCCTGGGGAGATCCGGGAAGAGTTCGGAGCATCGGAGTCAAGGTTGAGATGCAGTCCCGCGGAGATCCGGGAAGAGTTCGGAGCATCGGAGTCAAGGTTGAGATGCGGTCCCAGGGAGATCCGGGAAGAGTTCGGAGCATCGGAGTCAAGGTTGAGATGTGGTCCTGGGGAGATCCGGGAAGAGTTTGGAGCATCGGAGTCAAGGTTGAGATGCGGTCCCGGGGAGGTCCGGGAAGAGTTCGGAGCATCGGAGTCAAGGTTGAGATACGGTCCCGGGGAGATCCGGGAAGAGTTCGTAGCGTCGGAGTCAAGGGTAAGAAGCCGTCATGGGGAGGATGCCACAAGCAATGACCGTTACCTCGGGGAAGCGAGAGAAGTGCGCGGGTGCCCGGAGTCAGAGTGGAGGAGAGGCGATGATGGGGAGGCATCCGACGACTGTCACTGGCCCGACGCAGACCCACGGCCTCAGGGCCCAGGCCGGAGGAGTGCAGCTGCAGCGGAGGAGCGGTGTCGGGGCGAGGGGAGGAGGATGGCCACTGACATCCGCTGCACGAACGCCAGCGGCGGCGGCGGCAGGCGCAGTGCCCCCTGCGATGTCGTCGAATGCGACAGTGTCTGTAGCTACAGCAGCGGCAGCAAGTGTGGCAGTAGAGGTGGTCGTGGTGTGGATGATGACGAGGATGAGGGTGATGATGGTGATGAGGAGGATTTAGAAGGCATGGGATGGAGCGAGGAGGCTTGGAAGAGCTACCGCACCGCTCAGAAGCTTCTGGAATCCAACTACAGCAGCAACCGAGTCCGCTGGGCCGATGAGGAGGAGGATGAGGAGGAGGGCAGAGATGACTACTTTTACGACCATAAGCGCTCCGCAGCATTCTCCACCACGCGATGAAAGGGGTGGTGAGCGCGATGGCCCAGTCGCAGAACGATCGCGGTTCCTAACACCGGTGGGCCGTACCCCCCGACGAGTTAATACTATTGTGGAGCATTGTTAAAGATTTTATCGGAGCGGACGTTAAAGGTCTCCCGGAGACGTCGTTCGCAAAAAAGTAGTCGGCCATCATCGGCATGCCTTGGAGTTGCAGTCAAAATTTTCAATGGCAAAGAAGACAAAAATGGAAAATAAGTTGACGCCGCAAGTCACTCGATTGCAATTTCTCACAAAGTCAAAGTGCCGCGGTGGCTTTGAGATGTTGACTACCTCGCCCGGTATACAGGAGGTCGTGGGTTTGATCTCGACCTTAACGCTACAATGGCTCGGAGATGTTGACTACCTCGCCTGGTATTACAGGAGGTTGTGGGTTCGATCCCGACCCTGACGATGCCAGTTGCGAACTGTATTTGGCACAATGTAAACTGTATTGGGCACAGTATAAACTGTAATGGGTACAGTGTAAACTGTTTTGGGCACAGTGTAAACTGTATTGGGTACAGTGTAAACTGTATTGGGTACAGTGTACACTGTTTTGGGTACAGTGTAAACTGTATTGGGTACAGTTTAAACTGTATTGGGTACAGTGTATACTGTTTTTGTACACTGTAATGGGTACAGTGTAAACTGTAATGGGTACAGTGTAAACTGTATTGAGTACAGTGTGAACTGTATTGGGGACAGTGTAAACTGTATTGGGTACAGTGTAAACTGTATTGGGTACAGTGTACACTGTATTGGGCACATTGTAAACTGTATTCGGGACAGTGTATTGTGCACATGATTACATCTCCATTGTTGATTACAATAAAACTCGGGGTCAGTGTTTGGCTATGATCCACATTTAGGTGACGCATTATCAACAATAATTCCATCTCGTCAAGGATCGGGAACTCCAGTCATCCTCGCAGCAGCAGCAGCAGCTCTTGGGGCTCGCCATCGAACAAAGACGGTGGGCGCCACATCGCGAGGCGCTTTCAGATGCGCTTCTGCGGCTGTCTGGAACGTGCTTCCTTCCGATATTAGGAAGCCACCATGAGCTATGGGCTTTTAAATAATCTGGATTGAAAACTAATTTCGTTAGAACTGATTTTTGTGTAAGTTTGTTGTCCTTACCCCACACCTCCGATTAGCACAGTTGGCTACGTACGGTGCCAACGAACGACCCATAGACTCACACAACGATCCCCATAGACTCACACAACGACCCATAGACACACAGAGATGCATAGTTTGTTGTCCTTCACCCGCACCTCCGATTAGCATAGATACCCATAGACTCACACAGAGACCTATATACTTACACAGAGACCCATTGACTCACACAAAGACCTATAGACTGAATAGAGACCCATAGACTCACACAGAGACCTATATACTTACACAGAGACCCATAGACTCACACAGAGACCCATAGACTCACACAGAGACCCATAATTTTTTGTCCTTCCCCCGCATCTCCGATTAGCACGGTTGGCTACATACGGTGCGAAAGAAGTTCAAATTCCATCTGTGGGTGGGCGTCGAGGAGGAGCCATAACACAGGCTGTGCCAGAAGGCGCTATAGCAAGGTGGACTCCACCTCTTCACCCCTGTATGGGATAGAGTGTTTCCCCCTCGCATGTGTGGGTTTCTCTCCGGTGTCCTCCTCCCACATGTAAACACTCATTAATTGGGAGATACAACCAGAGCTTGGGCAGTTATCTGTAACACTGGCTCCTCACCTCATCTGTGGTTCCTTCTTCTGGGCGCCTCTGAGTCGTCCCCTCTCTCCCTAGGAGAGCGATGATCCCTCCAATAATTTCTCACTTTTTTGTCGAGAAAGTCAATTAATAAAGCGCCATTGTTTTTTTCCTACGGAGTCTGCCAATAAATGATCGTGGCAAGGTGCTGCTGTTATAGAATTATATAATTGAAACGAAATGAATAGAACATTGTCAAACACGGATGCATCGCAGAAAATAACGAGCAGCAGGTCTAAAAGAATACATTAGAAATGGAATTACTTAAGAAATAAAGATTACTTTAAAGCGGTAGAAACAAGTACTATGTTAAACTTCCTTTGCACCATACGTAGCCAACCGTGCTGATCGGAGGTACGGGTGAAAAGACAATAAACTAAACACGAGAAGCAGTTGTAAAGAAATTAGTTTATAAAAGTACAGGCATAGTCCGGGTTACACCCCGGATGCGTTCCTGAAAACCAGAAAGTAAATGGAAAATACTTCAATCAAAGCCAAGATGGGATGGTGGGTCGTAGAGTACCTACTACTTCTAGAGATGGGATAGTGGATCGTAACTACTAGTAGGTACTGTACCACGTATTATACATACTATACGGATAATCATACATATAGTTTACGCTACAATCCACCACCTAGTAGTTGTAGGCACGACTACTAGAGATGGGATGGTGAATCATAATGTGGTATTGAACCTACTACTACTAGTGATGGTATGGTGGATCGTGACATCGTACAGAACCTAAACAGAGGATGCTCAATAGTAAGTGTACAGCAATCCCTCGCCAACCGCGGACTTGCCAAACAGTTTCATGTCTACACGGTGTATTACTTGAACACCCATTAACCATTTATCTGGCAACAAAACGGACACCTTTTTTACGAGGAGTCATGTTTGCATAGACCACAATACCTGCAGTCATAATGCAAACAAAAAACACAACTCTGATAATGTATGCACTGTCCTTGAAGTTGATTGGTCCACACCCGAGAGAGCTTTCCTTAGAGCCTAGTCTCACATGGTGTTGGACCAGATGACGCCAAAAGGCGCACAACTCAAAGACAATGCACCATCAGAGTATGAGAGCTCGGGGTAAGCATTTACACCATTGGAACCTCATTTGCCAGTAAAAAAATATGATCGTTTTTTTACCCTTTTATCTGGCAACAAAACTGACACCTTTTTTTCACATGGTCCAACACCATTTGCGACTAGGCTCTAAGGAAAGCTGTCTCGAGTGTGGACCAATCAACTTCAAGGACAGTGCATATCATTATCAGAGTTATGTTTTTTGGTTTGCATTATGACTGCAGGTATTGTGGTCTATGTAAACATGACTCCTTGTAAAAAAGGTGTCCGTTTTGTTGCCAGACAAAAGGGTAAAAAAAACAATTATCATATTTTTTACTGGCAAATGAGGTTCCAATGGGGACCCATTAACCAATCGCGGTTGGGAAATTTGAGTATCCATGGGTAAGCAAGCACGCGGTGTCAAGGAAGCCACATGACGCGTTTACCATGTCATTGCGTTGCGACATGACGTCATTGTTTTGCGTGACGTCATTGCCACTAATTTCGCGGAGCCGTGGGTCTCCTTCCGCGCCACAGCGCCACCCCGTGGCCGCTGCGAAGCTGATCAGCTGCCACCATCAGTTCTCGTTGTACCGTGAACTGCTACTCGAATTCTCGCAGCGCGTTAGACCACGTCGCGTCGTAAGCCAGAGGTCGCAACCGGGTACCCGATACCCTACCCGATACCCGGCTATCCGTTTGCGACCCTGGTGCGGCCGGGTACGGGTAGGCCGTGAGTCACTGGTGAGTCACCGTTTGTCACTCATTTCGGGTAGGGTATGGGTAGCGTACGGGTACCCATACCCGGCCGGGTATGGGTACGGGTACCCGTTTGCGACCCTGGTGCAGCCGGGTACAGGTAAGGAATCAAAACCCGTTTGCGACCTCTGTCGCAAGCGCATTCACGTTCATTTTGTCCTCTCAATTGTAGAGCCGAGAGCGTGGTAAGTGAGTGGTGAAGGTGAGTGCGGTGTGTCTCTGGCTCCTTATAGCCAGCCGTTCCCCCATCATCTCATTGTCATCACCATCATTAACATTAAAGGTACATGAAGTTAATGCAACAGTTTATATGTATTATTACCTTATTGTGTAATGTACTGGAGTTTATTCGGCGTTTAGTTAATAAACAGGCAACTTGGTTAAGCTATGGCGAGTCTGACCGCGGCCGTGGCTCCCCTAACCCCGTATTTCCCTTAGGGCCCTGTACTAGTGTACTTCAACAACCGCGGATTTGCCTCCCGTGACATTTTACAGGAACCTAACCTCCACGTTTGGCGAGGGATTGTTGTATATCTTACCTATAAACGTCATTTTTGTCTGTCTATCTGCGCGTGCCTATCCTTACAACGCTTTTAACTGACAAACTGTTGGGTTTACGTTTCAACAAAGTACACAGATACAACACACGAAACTTTCGGACGAAAACGCGCCATTTGTTTTTGCCCTTGGTCAAGTGAACCTTATGGCGGGACCCCGGGGACCCTAAACACAACAGACTGAGTTCAAACACGTTCCTTCGGAGTGGGCAGGTAGGAACTTGGTTGGACGGCGCATTCGTGCGATCCGTGTCACGCGGCGCAAGCTGCGTGGGGCGGCGCGTCACGTGGCGCTGAGCCTGCCCGAAGCGCTCTTCTATGAAATACAAATCGAGGGCGTGGCTTTGCACGACAGACAGACACATAATCCCTGGTGGGCAGTGTGGACCTGTTGTTCCTACCTGTATAAACAGAAGTAAAAATCGTAATTGATATATTTTTGGTGACCCCATCCCACCGTGCACAGACACGCCGCGACCCACCTGGCGCGGATCATTCTGTTATGTCATGCAAGCGCAGCGAGGTCGAATGCGTAGAAGAAACAAAACTTTGAAACTTTGATTAGGACATCGTGTAGACTGTAGAGCGAGTCGAGAGGAATAGATTGCCGTATTGTTCGCCTTCAACAGACATAGAATGACGTAGCAACGCAGTTTAGGCGAGAGCCGGGGGCTTATGGGACCCCGGGTTCCCGCCATAAAGTTCAAGTGTAAACTAATAAAATCACAAACTCTTTGGTTATTTCGGTAAAGTCACGTAGGTATACAAAAAAAAATGTAATCACGACGTTTCGGGCGCAACACAAGCCTCCGTCACAGCTCGATAGTGTCGCCGACAATCGACGGTTGTGTGTGTAATATATAAAGTGTACACCCACGTAGGGTGCGTATAGTCCCCATTGTGCAAAGAATAAAGGTGCCTCCAATAATTCCTGTCTCCGAACTGCGTCACTACACAAAGTTGGGTCTCGATGGTAAAGTTCGCAAATCTCGAGTGTGTTATGGCGAGGTGGCTGGGGACGTGAAACGCGATTTGGTACCGGCAAGTCGAGTGCGTTAGAGGTAAATCACGAACAGCGGAAGGGCGTAAATTGGGGTGTTACTATAAATACAATTTAATAATAGTGTAAACACGATACCATAAACACGATATCATTAACACGTTTTACATTTTACTTAGAAAACGGCAACAGGGACTCATGATACCATGTCACAGTGTAGAGACTCATGATGCCATGTCACAGTGTAGAGTGTAGAGACTAATGCTCTCATGTCACAGTGTAGAGACTATTGCTGTCATGTCCCAGTGTAGAGTCTCATTCTCTAATGTCAAAGTGTAGGAACTCCACGCAATCATTTACTCTGTAGAACAGGGGGAGATCATACAAACTCCACTCTGTAGCACAGGGGTAAATCATACAAACTTCACTCACTCTGTAGAACAGGGGGAGATCATACAAACTCCACCCACTCACTCTTTAGAACAGGGGGAGATAAAACAAACTCCACTCACTCACTCTGTAGAACAGGGGGAGATCACACAAACTCCACTCACTCTGTAGGACAAGGGGAGATCATACAAACTCCACTCACTATCACTCTGTAGGACAGGGGGAGATCATACAAACTCCACTCACTCTGTAGAACAGGGGGAGATAATATAAACTCCACTCACTCTGTAGAACAGGGGGAGATAATACAAACTCCACTCACTGACTCTGTAGAACAGGGGGAGGTCATACAAACTCCACTCACTCTGTAGAACAGGGGGAGATCATACAAACTCCACCCACTCACTCTGTAGAACAGGGGGAGATAATACAAACTCCACTCACTCACTCACTCTGCAGAACAGGGGGAGATAATACAAACTCCACTCACTCACTCACTCTGTAGAACAGGGGGAGATCATACAGACTCCACTCACTCACTCTGTAGAACAGGGGGAGATCATACAAACTCCACTCACTCTGTAGAACAGGGGGAGATAATACAAACTACACTCACTCTGTAGAACAGGGGGAGATCACACAAACTCCACTCACTCTCACTCTGTAGGACAGGGGGAGATCATACAAACTCCACTCACTCTGTAGAACAGGGGGAGATCACGCAAACGCCACTCACTCACTCTGTAGAACAGGGGGAGATAATACAAACTCCACTCTGTAGAACAGGGGGAGATCACAAAAACTCCACTCACTCTCACTCTGTAGAACGGGGAGATCATACAAACTCCACTCACTCTGTAGAACAAGGGGAGATAATACAAACTCCACTCACTCACTCTGTAGAACAGGGGGAGGTCATACAAACTCCACCCATTCACTCTGTAGAACAGGGGGAGGTCATACAAACTCCACTCACTCACTCTGTAGAACAGGGGGAGATCATACAAACTCCACTCACTCACTCTGTAGAACAGGGCGAGACAATACAAACTCCACTCACTCTGTAGAACAGGGGGAGATCATACAAACTCCACGCAGAGTCGAGAATCGAACCCAGAGACCATCTTGCTGTGAGTTGCTAGCATCACCAATGCAGCTGTCACCCTGGAAATAATTATTACTTTCTTGCTGCTGCTACTGGTGCTACTGCTGCTACTACTGCTGGTGCTGCTGCTGGGGCTAATGATGCTATGGCTACTGCTGGGGCTACTGCTGCTGCTGCTGGTCATAGGCACTGCTCCCCAGCTCGAGTTTCTTGAGCAAATCCAGGAATCTGTCGGCAGAGTTGGGGTCCGAGCAGTCGGGGCGAGCGTCTCGCGGGCAGACGCCCAAGTGCTTGAATCCGTCGACGATGGCGTGCGACCTCAAGTGCTCCACCTGAGACAGCAGAGAACAAAGGGCAACCCCCCCACTAAAGCCTTAACAAAGTGGCTGTTTATAGCAATAGCAGCAGCAGCGCCTATGAAAGCCGGCACTGTGGCACACGAGAGGGTGGCGGTGGGTGGCCAGCGTCACCACGGTGGCTATCAGATGTTAACTCCCTCGCCTCGTATCCAGGAAATCGTGGATTCGATCCCGACCCACAGACGCCTGTATAGTTGGAGTTTGTATGTTTAGAATGAACACGCGTTTAGAGTATTTGGCTGCTGTAAATGTTCCCACGATGAGCCACTTCGTCGAGCCAGGTCGCTTCTGAGAAAGAGCGACGTAGCTCAGGTGGGCCTTACCTGGGAAAATAAATAAACGTTATATACATACACACGAACATATATATACATATAGAAACATATACGTATGTACACAGACATGTGTACGCACGTGTACACATGCATGAAGATGAAGATAAAGATCCTCCATGTAGCCTGAACAAACTCTTGGGGCAAGTGCTGCTAGCGAGCAACTTTGAAGGTCGGCACGGCACACGAGGAGGTGGGTGGCCAGCACCACGCCCGGTCGCCTTTGTCTCCCCAGTGGCGATGTATACACACTGCACCAGGTACTGGTTTAACGCCGAGTCGACCTAAGATAATCGTCCGCCAGGTTGGTAGCGCAGCGTAGCGCTAACCGCTACACTACCGCACACAGACACACACAGACACACACACATGTACACACAGACACACACACGTACACACACAGACACACACACAGACACGTACACACAGACACACACGTACACACAGACAGACACACACACACGTACACACAGACAGACACACGTACACACAGACACACACACGTACACACGTACACACAGACACACACACGTACACACACAGACACACACACATGTACACACAGACACACACACACACACGTACACACAGACACACACATACACGTACACACGTACAGACAGACATACAGACACACACACAGATACACACACAGACACACACACGTACACACATGTACACACAGACACACACACGTAGACACACAGACACACACACAGACACACACACACACGTACACACACACGTACACACACACACACGTACACACACGTACACACAGACACACACACAGACACACACACAGACACACACACAGACACACACACGTACACACAAACACACACACAGACACACAAGTACGAGCGTGGCCCCGTGGGCCCATACCCGCACGGCGATGGGCTTCCTGTGAACTTCCTCGCCGTCTGGCCACTTTGTGCCGATGCAGAGCGTCACCTCGTGACTGGGGGCGTGCACGAGGCTGTCCAGGGGGGTCCTGATGTAGTCCTGCATCTCTGCGTGACGGTAAGAACCACAAAGACAGTTACCCACCCCCCAACAAGCGCCTATGAAGGCCTGGCACTTTGGCACACGAGGGGGTGGGGTGGCCAGCACCACGCCCGACCGCCTTTGTCTCCCCAGTGGCGATGTTTACTACACACCGCTCCAGGTACTCATTTGAGGCTGAGTTGACCTAGGCAAGGCGCAGGACCGGTTCAGATAATCGCTGAACCGGTCCTGGGAATCGAACCTGGCGACCCGAGTTCAATTGCCAACTTAAGGGCAAGTATCTATGAAGGCTATACGGGGGATCTTTGTGTGTACTTGTGGGTAGTGGTACCCTGGCAGTTGGCGTGCTGCACTACTTACCTGGGGAACTGAGTTCGATTCCCGCTCACGGCTAACACCACTGATGACTATCTGAAGCGGTCCTGGGCCTCCCCTAGGTCGACTCAGCCTCAAACGAGTACCTGGTGTGGTGTGTAAAACCATCGCCACTGGGGAGACAAAGGCGGTCGAGCGAGGTGCTGGCCACCCACCCCCTCGTGTGCCGTTCCGGCCTTCGTAGAGGTGCTCGCTCACAGCGCTTGCCCCTAGAGTCTGCTGAGGCTATACGGGGGTATTTATCTGTGTGTGTGTGCGAGTGCGTTCCGCTCTCACTTCGTTGGAATTCTTTGAAGTCAAAGATGAGTTGCCGGGCGCTCCCAGAGCTCTTGGGCCTGGGCAGGGATTGGGGGTCTCCCTGCGGCTTCTGGGTCTCGGGTCCAGAAACGTAGACACGGCAACGGCAGAGACGGGTGCAGAAAATCCCCAGCGGAGTTACCTACACTCGACATTGTCAACATCATCAACGTCATCAATATCATCATCAAAATCATCATCAACAACATCATCAAAATAAACAACATCAGCAACAATATCATTAACATCAACAACATGATCAACATCCTAAAAATCATCAACATCATAATCATCAACATCATCATCAACATCAACAATATCAACATCATCAACAACAACATCATCAACAATATCAACATCATCAACAACAACATCATCAACAATATCAATATCATTAACATCAACAACATTATCAACATCATCAACATCCTAAAAATCATCAACATCATAATCATCAACATCAAAATCATCATCAACAACATCATCAACAACATAATCATCAACATAATCAACATTAACATCATCAACATCACCCACGCGCATGTCTGAAATCTTGCAGCCCCTCCTGGAACACGCTCCAAACCCCGACGAACCGATGACAGTCTCCTACATCTGGATGGCGTGGCTCCCGGCTGATGGCAAACATCACCGATGGTAAACGTCACCAGTGACCCGACCACCAAGCGGTGAAGTCTTGGGGGGTTCACGAGGCTGGTTGTTGTTGTGGTTGTTGTTATTGTTGTGGTTGTTGTTGTTGTGGTTGTTGTTGTAATTACCGGCGAAACGTCACAGTACTGGACTCGAGTTGTAAATGCTGTAGTGGCTTTACACTCCAACGCACAACCGGTTAGCGCCAGACTCGTACATAATGGGCCACGTTTTGTTTACGTGACAACCCTTTCCTGATTGGGCTGTGTGGGGTGGTGGCGGGTTTAACGGCACATTAATATTTACGCGATCTACACCAAAAAAAAACTCTTGTGGATATTGGTCGCGAAAGAATCCTACCGCTACTACTGCGTGTTAAACTGGGGTTCAACCTTCCCACAGAAAACTTGGGATGAACCCTCCAGCACTTGAGGACAGGGCCGGGGGATATACACACAAACACATATGCATAGAAAAACACATACATGCAAACAAAACAACAAAGATCACCCTGTAGCCTTAAACACACTGTAGGGGCAAGTGCTGTTAGCGAGCACCTATGAAGGCTGGAAGGGTACACGAGGGGGTGGGTGGCCAGCACCATGCCCGACTGCCTTTGTCTCCCTAGTGACGATGTTTCAACACCGCCACCAGGTACTCGTTTGAGGCTGAGTCGACCTAGGGGAGGCCTAGGACCGGTTCAGATAATCGTCACCGATTCTGGCGTGAGTGGGAATCGAACCCGGGTGGCCAGGTTCGTAGCGCAGCGCGCTAACTACTACACTACCGCTCCCCACACACACACACACGTGTACCAACACACACGTGTACACACACACACACGTGTACCAACACACACGTGTACCAACACACACGTGTACACACACCCATACGTGTACCAACACACACGTGTACCAACACACACGTGTACCCACACACACGTGTACCCACACACACATGTACCCACACACACGTATACCAACACACACACACACGTATACCAACACACACACACGTATACCAACACACACACACGTGTACCAACACACACACCCGTGTACACACACACACACGTATACCAACACGCACGTGTACACACACACACGTGTACACACACACACGTATACCAACACACACATACGTATACCAACACACACACGTATACCAACACACACACGTATACCAACACACACACACGTGTACCAACACACACACACGTGGTGTGTATGAGCAGTGTACACACACACACACGTGTACACACACACAAGTGTACACATACACACGTGTGTAAAAGCAGTGTATAAACACACACCACGTGGTGTGTATAAGCAGTGTACACACACACACGTGGTGTGTATAAGCAGTGTACACACACACACACGTATACCAACACACACGTGTACCAACACACACGTGTACCAACACACACGTGGTGTGTATAAGCAGTGTACACCCTCGCGCGTCCTCACCCCTCACCTCCAGCAGCAGCCCGTTCTCCATGAGCTCCAGCCTCTCCTGCACCTGTCTGCGGTCGCTGCCACTCATGGAGTCACCTTGCGGTGGCCGAGGCAGCATCACGGGAAACAGTTGGGGCTCCTTCGAAGACAGGAAGTTTCTGTTCACCTGCGGGCAAAAGTGTGTGGGGGAGTGGTGTCGTAGTGGTTAGCGCTACGCTGCACTACAAACCCAGTGACCCGGGTTCGATTCCCGCTCATGGCCAACACCAGTGACAATTACACTGGTCAACACACTTTTTCTGGCATAAGGTATTCCAACGGTTTTAAGGTAATTTTGGGGTGCTGATTCCAAATCTGGCATCAGTTTTTGTCTATCACGTCAGGTTTTTGAGATATCAAATATTGCATTTTCAATACAAACTGCAGAAGAAAAATATTAAATAAATGTGGATATCTACATAAAATGATATTATAAACACATTATCCTAAAAATACAGCACCATATTTTAACACTAAAGCAGTCACTGACTCGCAACAACATGCAATCATAAGTGACAGAGTTTATTTCGGGTAAAATCAATGAAAATGGGGTATGCCGATAGCATAAAAATGAGATGTGATAGAGCAAATCTGAGATCAGATTTGGAATCAGCACCCTGAACTTAGACTAGAACAGCTGCAAAAGTCCAGGCGAGAATTTTTTTTGTTGACCAGTGAATTATCTGAACCGGTCCTGGGCCTCCACCACGTCGACTCATTATCTATCGTCCCCCCGTTCCCTCGATCCTCTTCCTCGACCACCCAAACTGTTCCTCCCTCTCCCGCTCCCTTTTATTCTTCTAGCTAATTTCAATCTGGATCTTGCTCTTCCCTCCATTGCCTCGACCCTCCTTCCCCTCGCTAACTCCTTCGACGTTCGTCTCCTTCCCTCGCCCTCTACTCACTTCTTTGGCAGCACCCTCCACATCATCTTTACATCAGATTGTGAGGCTTCCCCCATTGTAGCCGACCCCCGCCCTCCCTCGGACCATTTCCTCCTCTCCCTCACCATCACCGTACCCAGCCCCATCCCACCCCACCACTTTCTTTCCCACAAACTCCGCTCACTAGAGACTCCGCGTCCCTAATCTCCCGGAACTCCTCCTTTCTCCCTTCCTTGCCCTCTTTTTTCCTTCCCAAACCCCCCCACCCAGACGCTGCCTCTGCCACCTTACACTCCACCATCAACACCTCACTCAACCTCTTTGCTCCCCTGCACAACCGCTCTCACCGTCCGAAGCCCCCCAACAGCCCCCCGGCTAACCCCCTGCATCCAATCGAGCAAACGCTCTCTGCGCAAATCGGAGCGCACGTGGGGAGCTCACGTACGCTCCGATCTTCCCTCTCCCGTTACCTCTCCCTACTCCGGCCATTTCTATCATCGCTGGAAGGAACCAAACAGAATTACTTCCATTAATTCTAGATTTGAAGCTTTCGTGACTGCAAGGATTCATATTCTTAGGTTTTTTCGGTAAAGTCACGTATGTAAAAAATTAAAATTTAAATCAATAAAAGTAAAATAAAATAAAAATCACGACGTTTCGGAGGCAACACAAGCTTCCGTCTTCAGGTGGAACCGTCACAGCCACGACAGCTGTATCAAGTAAATATCAAGTAAAAAAAAAAGCTGTCGTGGCTGTGACGGTTCCACCTGAAGACGGAAGCTTGTGTTGCCTCCGAAACGTCGTGATTTTTTATTTTACTTTTATTAATTTTAAGTTTTTTACCTACGTGACTTAACAGAAAAAACCTAAGAATAAGAATTACTTCCACACTCTCCTTCCCTCCCTTTCCTCTCATCCCCGCCTACTCTTCTCTACCCTTAATAACCTTCTCCACCCACCCACCCCAACTCCTCCCCCGCCCTTTCCACTTGTCTCTCTGCTACTGACTTTGCCCTTTTCTTCTCTTACAAAACGAATGCCACTCGCTCCTCTGTCCCAACCAGCTCCTTCCGTCCTTAGCTCCTCACCAACTCGTCATGGCCTTCTCCCCCCCTTACCTCGCTTCCTTCATCTCGTTTTATGTCCCCTGCCGCCCGCTCTGCTCTAAATCTCTCCTACTCCTCGCCGTTGCCCCTTCTACTTGTGCACAATCCCGTTCCCGCTCCTTATCCCTACTTGCCCCCTCACACTGGAACAAACTTCCACTCCACAATAAGCGAGCACCCTCCCTGTCGAGTTTCCGCTCCTCTCTCAAGACCCCCACCTCTTTTCCCTGACCCATCCCCTTCCCTCCATCCCGAGGCACCCCCGGAATTCCGGTACCCACTCACCGCCCTTCCTATACCCCATCCCTATTCACCATATTAATTTTAGTTACCCAATTTTTTATTTTATTTAAACTAAACTATTTATATTTTACCAGGTAAGGGCCACTAAGCAATGTAGCTCTTCTTCTTGGTTCTTTCGGTAAATTCACATAGAATGGAAACAATAAAAATAATAAAATAAAACATAAAATAATTCTCACGACGTTTCGGCCACAATGCAAGCAGCCGTCATCAGGTGAAGACCAGGTTCTACGTGACTTTACCGAAAGAACCAAGAAGATGAATCCCTGCAGACACGAAAGCTTTAAATCGAAATGTAGCTCTTTTAAAGAAGTGACCTGGCCACACGTCATAGCTCAACGAAGTGGCTTATATCAATCTAAATTATATCAATATATATAGCCTCCTGTTACAGCAGCCCTTCTGCCCACTTCAGCAATTGTTTCTTGCTGTGGTTGTCCCACCTGATGACGGACGCTTGTGTTGCGCCCGAAACGTGGTGATTTAATTTATTTCGTTTTATACGTTACGTGACTTCACCGAAAGAATCAAAGAGTATGGAAGTGGCTTATCACGTGGAAATGTATAGCAGCCAAATATGCGCATGTTGATTCTAAATGTGGAGAAAAAAACCGGAGGACCGGAGAAAAATCCACGCGACCACGGGGATAGAGAGAGACACGCAAACTCCAAATATACAGCAGCACGCGTCAGGGTCGGGATCAAACCCACGACCTCCTGCACACCAGGCGAGATAGTTAACATCTCCTAGCCGCCACCGTGGCCGCCCCAACGCTGATCAACTGTCACAGGCAGCGCCAACACGGACCTCCCCCCGGTCCAAGGCGCCGTGGAAGAGGAGGCAGCCGTAGGTGGAGTCGCAGGCCATCGACCCAGGGCCCACGGTTTGGCTGAGCGCCAGGAGGCCCCGGTAAGTGACCGTCAGCCGCAGGGCGCTGGCTGCGGCGAGCAAGGGGTGGGGGTGGGGGGGAGGGAGGGGGAGGGGAGAGAGCGAACGAGGGAGGCTGCTACTCAGAGCCGTCGCCTACGGTGCACGGTGAATCATTGGGGCAACTGCCCCGGGCCCCGTGCTTTCAAGTCATGGTGTCAGATAAAATACTTCCAATTTAGTTTGAAGTCGTTCAACTATAAAGGCTCCGATGGCGTTCAATGTTAAAGATTCCCATGGCGTTCAATGTTAAAGACTCCCATTATATTCAATATTGAAGGCCCCTATGGTGTTCGATGTTAAAGGCTCCCATGGAGTTCAAGGTTAAAGGCTCCCATGGCATTCAATGTTATAGACTCCCATTGTATTCAATATTGAAGGCCCCTATGGTGTTCGATGTTAAGGGCTCCCATGGAGTTCGATGCTAAAGGCTCCCAATGGGTCGTTCAATGTTCAAGGTCGCACTCATTACACGCAACAAAGTGCTTGCCACAAATGAACCACAATACCTCGCTGACCTCATCAATGAGCTCTATAAACCATCACCAAGCGAAACTCCGGTCATCCTCGCAGCAGCAGCAGCTTTTGGCTAACAAAGCAGTCACCGCATCGCACGGCGCTTCTGCAGCCATCTGGAATGTTCTTCCAGACGATGTTAGGAAGTCACTGGAGCTATGCAACTTTTAAATCATCTCGATTTTAAAAACAATTTTCTTGAAAACTGCTTCGTGCGTTTAGTTTGTTGTCCTTTCCCCGCACCTCCAATTAGCACGATTGGCTACGTACGGTGCGAAAGAGTTCAACATTACATATATACAGTATCAAGGTATTGAATGATAAATAGAGGCTTTACCCTTTCCGGCGTAAATACAGGAAGTGTTAATATTGTTAAACGCCAAATAGACACCTATTACAAGATATCAAGTCTGCATTCACCACACCGCTGTGCCACCACCTCCCTCCCGGCTGCTATCCCAGCTTTCAATTCCAAACTTGAAATCAAACCCAGGACCTTCCCCTGCTCACCTTTATCCATGGCCACATTTTCAGGGCTCGGAGAGGCCAGGAAAGTCGGGGCTGCACCAGTCGGACACGCACAACAAAGACAAACATCATCATGAGACCTCCTTTGCCAACATTAAATTATGATAATAAGGGTTTCCCCTTTCCGGCAATAAAACAGTTGTGTTAAGATGTTAAAACACCAAACTGAAACCTTTGCAAGGAATCATCTTTGGTTCTTTCGGTAAAGTCACGTAGGTATAAATTTAAATAAAATAATTCACGACGTTTCGGGCGCAACACAAGCATCCGTCATCAGGTGGGAAAGCATAGTCTGCTGCTGAGGCAGACTGTTTTAAAAGTTCAAGGTCCCTATTATCATAATTTAATACTGGCAAAGGTGGTCTCATGATGTAGCTGCTCACCCCGAGCTCTCAATGCCCTGATAGTGCGTTGTCTTTGTGCTGTCCGCCTTCAGGCGTCCTCTGGTCTAACACCGTTTGAGACGAGGCTCTAAAGAAAGCTGCCTCTGGTGTGGCCCAATCAGTTTCAAAGACAATGCACCATATACCGTCAGGGCATGTTTTTTTGTTTGCATGTTCACCACAAGTATTGTGGTTAATGCAGACACGATTCCTTGCAAAAGGTTTCAGTTTGGTGTTTTAACATCTTAACACAACTGTTTTATTGCCAGGAAGGGGAAAACCCTATTATCAAGACAAACATCCCCCATATAGCCTTAAAACCCTGCGGTTAGTGAGAAGAACCTATAGCTGGCCGGCACATTACATGAAGTGGTGGGTGGCCACCACCACACCCGTCCGCTTTTGTCTCCCAAGTGGCGATTACTGCACCTTCACACAGGTTCAGATAATCGTCACTGGTGTTGTTCTTGGTGGCCCTGAGCGGGAAACAAACCTAGGTCGCCGTGTTCATAGCACAGCGTGCTAACCACTGCGCCACTGCTCCCAGCCGGACACATACAACAACAACAATAACAACCGCCATTCGCCACTAAGTGGCGGTGACGTCACCACGATGCTTGTGCCAGGTCATGTGCACCTTGAGGCCACGTGAAGTGTAAAACGCCCGATGGCAGGAGGTCACGGGGCAGACCCAGGTGCCACAGGTTGACCGACTGAGACGACTGGCTGATGCACCACCTGTGCCCCCTACTGTGCCAACTTGCTGTGCATTAGCCGCCCGCTATAATGTCGCCAGCCAATTTAGGGAACGTAATTCGGTTAAAAATGCATCGATTCGCTAGAACGTTTTGAAAAAAATAAACAAAGACGAGAATGCAGGAGCTTGGGCAGCGTACAACGAGACGATGCTCTACGCCACATCACCCCAGAGCAGGAACTCACGTATATACACTGCACTACATCGCCATACTGCAGACCGTACGTACTACATCGTTATACAGGTAGTCCTCTACTTAGGATGGAGATGCGTTACGACGACCCCATCGTAAGTCAAAAATATCGTAAGTCGAAGATGGCCTAGCCTGCCCAGTAGGCTTACAGAATGGTGATAATTTAGCAAAACAGAGCAATTTACAGTACCGTACTGTATAAACTATATACTGTATGTATTTATTAATTACAATACTGTATTGCACAGTAAAATGCAAAGTAAAAAAAACAAGGTATATTCTTAGCCTACCTATATGAACTGCAATTTAATAGAATTTTTTTTCAGGAAACAATCCTATCTGCTATAAAAACTTTTAACATGCATTGAACGTATCGTATCGTGGTAGCCCGAAAATGACATCGCTAAAGCTACGTATAATACATGCATTGAACGTATCGTAACGTATCATATTGTACTGTACTCACCAAGATTCGTACGCTGCTGCGTTTGCCTGCCGCGCGAAATTTCAAATATTTTACAATTTTGCCGTATTGCTATCGCCATCGTAAAATAGAAATATCGTAAGTCGGGGACTATCTGTACTCGATACTCTACTACACTGCCATACCGGGTCACTGTACTATATTGCCACAATGGACGCTGTCCTACATCACCACACTGTGCCACATCGATGTTGTGCTGCCTTCTCTATTAAATTAAATCTCCACGGCTATAACTCGTGCAATAGCGTTTCCTCGAATTTTTGACCCGAAAATTACCCCCCAGGAAGCGTATCCTAAATTCACACCGTTAAGTCAAACGGTGGTTAAATATCATTCGCCCCGCGTCGTCTGACGTCGCGTTTAACCAGGGTATGCATGCACCAACGTTAATGGAGGCCTCACTGTCAGTGGTTTCAACTTTCAACATCCACGGGACCCCCGTTTTTCGTTGGCTTCCGGCTTTCCGAACGAACGCCATTGTCACGTCGCACTCGTGACACAACAACAAAGTGCTTGCCGCAAATGAACCACAATAGCCTCGATGATCTCGTCAAGCAGCTACGTAAACCATCACCACGCGAAAACTCCGGACATCCTCGCAGCAGCAGCAGCAGCAGCTTTTGGCGAACAATTGAAAAAAAACAGCGGTCACCACATCGCACGGCGCTCTCAGATGCGCTCCTGCGGCCGTCTGGAACGCTCTTCCAGACGATATTACGAAGTCGCTGGAGCTATGCACTTTTAAATCATCTCGATTTAAAAATCGATTTTCTTGAAAACTGCTTTGTGCGTTTAGTTTGTTGTCCTTCCCCCGCACCTATATACGGTGTAAAATATCTCAACATACACGTCGTACAAAGGCATTGAATGACAGAGGCTTTACCCTCTCTGGCGTAAACACAGGCGGTGTTAAGATGTTGAAACACCACAGAGACACCCATTAAATACAAGGCATTGAGTCTGCATTAACCAAACACGGCTGCACCACCACCTCCATCCCGGCTGCTAACCGAGCCGTCAATTCCAGACTTGAAATCAAAACCCGGGGACGTCGCTGCTCTCACCTTGCTCCAGCTCGTGACCCTCGGCGGTCGTCATCGGCACGTTCACGGCGACGTCGTCCGGGTCCGGAGGGGCCGGGAAAATCGGGGCTGCGCCAGACAGACACACACAACAGAGACAACGATCCCCCCCCCCCATAGACTTTAACACACCGTCGAGGCAAGTCACACACACGTCCGCCTTTGTCTCCCCGGTTGGCGATGTTCGCTACGCACCACACCGCCGTACTCATTTGAGGCCGAGTCGACCTAGCGGAGGCGCCAGGTACCGGTTCAGACAATCGTCACTGGTGGTGTTGGTGGTTGAGCGGGAATGAGACTCGGGTTGCTGGGTTCGTAGCACAGCCAGACACAGATACACAACGTGTGGGCACCATCACCGCCGTGGCGACGACACAGCCCCCCACCCATCAGTGCATTAGGGGCCGTCCATAAATGACGTCACGCACCTAGGGGGGGGGGGGCGGTCAGAAATTTGTGACGATGTGTGACGAGGGGGGGGGGGGGGTTTGAGAAATGTGACATCACATCAAATTGCGCAACTTTAAATAAATATAGACAACACGTTCTACTTAATTAAATAGACTTTGTCATAAATGTTTTCTCCTACAACATCAGAGTGCAGAGCCACATTAAATACGCACTACAATGACAATAGTTTAAAGCGATTTGAAGCATGTTTTTTTTTGGGGGGGGGGGCAGAGCTTTGTGACGTCATATTTGAGGGGGGGTCTGACTTGTTGTGACGCCGTGTGACGAAGGGGTGGGGGGTAAAAAATCGTCCAAAATTGCGATGTCATTTATGGACGGTCCCTTATACCCTCTGCCAGCTGGGCAGTGGTGGTGGCTTCGCTGCACGGGGCTGCCCGCCCGTACTGCAGCGCTGTGGTGTCAGAAGCAAGGGTTGGTAGATCACCGGTAGAGTTGGGTCGTGAAACTCCCTTCCCGTGGGCATCGAGGAAGAGCCGTACCTTGGCTCCGCCAGGACAAGGCGGTTACGGCAAAGTGTAGACTAATCCCCATCTATAATAGAGGCTTTTTTTTGGGTTAAATCGAGTAAATATATAAGTGTCATTACAACCTGCCACCACCCGACACAGCCAACTAGTAAGGGTTGTCACATGAACAGAACCTGCCAATTCGTTACTAGTACAGCACACCGGTGAGTTGGAGAGTACTTATGCCGATTAGATCGTACATTCGTACGATCTAATCGACATAATCATTGATTCACTACAGCTCAAAGACTCAGTCCCTACAAGGAGTGTGGTGAAGTTAGGAGATTTGCCATGTGTGTGTGCTCGGCATTTGAAGGCCTTGAGACCAGAATTGGTGATTTAACTGACAGTGTTTCGGGAGGCAGTTCCATATCGGAACAGCAGAGTGAAGAAGTGAGCTTCTGTCCAGGGAGCACGTTCGAGCAACAGGACTCGCTCCAGCAGCCTGGTTAAAGGTTGCATGGGTGATCTTTGTTTCTTGTATTTGTTGATATACAATATAGGCATTGTAGAAACGCACGCTACTCTGGTCAGGTGCCACAGACCTGCAGTGTTTGTGTTCGTGTCACGTCGTGTTTGCTCTGCGTGGATGTTTGTCCACTGTCGCATTGCAGGCTGTTCCACTTTAAGGGCGCTTTACAGGTGCAACATACTTTGAATGTATGGTGAACAAATAAAGTGCCTTGAACATTGAACCCGATGGGAGCCTTTAACATGGAACCCTATGGCAGCATTTAAGGTTGAACACTCACGAAGACTTTAACCTTGAACCCAATGGGAGTCTTTAACGTTGAACCATGTGGGAGCCTTTAATGTTTAACCCTACGGGAGCATTTAACGTTGAGCCCTATAGAAGGCTTTAACATTGAACCCTAAGGGAGCCAAAAACTTTGAACCCTATGAGAGCATTTAATGTTGGACCCTATGAAAGACTTAAACAATGAACCCTATGGCAGCCTTTAACCTTGAAGCCTATGGGCGCATTTATCGTTGAACCTTATGGGAGCCTTTAACGTTGAACCCTGTGGGAGCATTTAACTTTGGATCCTATGGGAGCCTTTAACATTGAACGTTTAACTCGCACAAAACACCGATATGCAACGTTAAACACGTGCATAACTCACACAAAACGCGTGGCTTTGTCTCTGTTCCTGTTAATGTGTTCCTGTATCTCCATATGCCCGTATCTCCGTGTCCCCGTGTCCCCGTATCTCTGTGTAGGGCCTTCTCTAGGGAGGTGCGGGGCCTGGGGCAAATCCCACTGTGCCCCCCCCCCCCACCCAAATTGCGGGGCCCGGGGCAGTCACCCCGATTAGCCGTACCCCAGGGGATGGCTCTGACTGGTGTCAGTCAAGCACCCGGTGTAAGCGCCACGGTGGCTAGGAGATGCTGACTACCTCGTCTGGTATACAGGAGGGTGCGGGTTCAATACTGACCCTTACGCCGGCTGTATATTTGGAGTTTGAATGTTCTCTCTCTCCCTGTGGTCGTGTGGATTTTTTTCCGGGTCCTCCGGTTTGAGAATCAACATCGACATGCGTTGAGAGTATTTGCCTGCTACGAATGATGACGATGATAAGCCACCAACTTCGTTGACCTATCATTTGTGTTGGCCAGGTCGATTCTGAAATAAGAGCCACTACGTAGCAGCTCAGTGGGGGCCTTACAACCTGGTAAAATACAAATAAAATGTGTCAACTGTTGTACGCGGGAGCGACGGGCCCCCTGAACGTGGTTGGCAGGAATGAAATGGGGACGGCGAGAAGCAGACTCACTCATGCCGACTGTAAACTATAAACCCAACAATTTTTTTTGTGGCTCTTATTTTAGAAGCGACCTGGCCCACACAAATGATATCGGCGTCAACAAAGTGACTGCGCTTATCATTATCGGCGGAAATTTTTAGCAGCAGCCAAATAACTCTTAAACACGTGGTGACGCTCATTCTAAATGTGGGGGGACAAACCGGAGGACCCGGAGAAAGATCCACGTGACCACGAGGAGAGACACACGCAAACTACAAATATACAGCAGCAGCCATCAGGGTCGGAATTGAACCCATAATCTCCTGTATACCAGGCGAGGTAGTTAACATCTCCTTGCCACCGTGGCACTCTTACCCTCTTACCAAACTCACCTGGCGACCCTTACCTCACCTGGAGACCCTTACCTCACCTGGAGACCCTTACCTGACTCACCTGGGGACCCTTACCTCACCTGGCGACCCTTACCTGACTCACCTGGCGACCCTTACCTGACTCACCTGGTGACCCTTACCTGACTCACCTGGAGACCCTTACCTGACTCACCTGGCGACCCTTACCTCACCTGGAGACCCTTACCCACCTCACCTGGGGACCCTTACTTCACCTGGAGACCCTTACCTGACTCACCTGGAGACCCTTACCTGACTCACCTGGCGACCCTTACCTGACTCACCTGGCGACCCTTACCTGACTCACCTGGAGACCCTTACCTGACTCACCTGGGGACCCTTACCTGACTCACCTGGGGACCCTTACCTGACTCACCTGGGGACCTTTACCTCACCTGAGAACCCTTACCTGACTCACCTGGCGACCCTTACCTCACCTGAGAACCCTTACCTGACTCACCCGGGGACCCTTACCTCACCTGGGGACCCTTACCTGACTCACCCGGGGACCCTTACCTGACTCACCTGATGACCCTTACCTCACCTGGGGACCCTTACTCAACTCACCCGGGGACTCATGTGGGCGCCGTTCGAGCCGCGCGTAGATGCGGAATGGCTGTGGCGGGTCGAGGTCGGCCCCGTTGCAGACGCAGTGCAGAGTGCTGCGCAGGGCGCAGCGCAGGGACTGCCTCCATGTGCTGGGCGACGTCAAGCCGTCGCGGCAGCGCAGCACCGCGTAGCCCTGCGGGGGAAGGGGTGGGTGGATGGGTGAGTGGGTGGGTGGGTGGGTGAATAGGTGAGTGGGTCGTTGGGCCAACGGGTGAGTGGGTAGGCGGGTGAATAGGAGGGTCGGTGAATAGGTGAGTGGGTGGGTGAATAGGTGAGTGGGTGGGTGAATGGGTGAGTTGGTGGGTGAATGGGTGAGTGGGAGGTTGAGTGGGTGGGTGAATGGATAAGTGGATGGGTGGGTGGGTGGGTGAGTGGGTGAGTGAGTGAGTGGGTGGGCTAATGGGTGGGCGAATGGGTAGGTGAGTGGATAGGAGTGGGTGGATGGGTAAATGAATGGGTGAATGGACGGGTGAGTGAATGGGGTGAGTGGGTGAATAGGTGAGTAGCTGGGTGGGTGAGTAGATTAGTGAATTATTGGGTGAGTGGGTGAGTGAGTGGGCTAATGGGTAGGTGGGTGCATGGGTGGGTGAGTGAATAGGTGAGTGGGTGGGTGAGTGAATAGGTGAGTGGGTGGATGGGTGGGTGCATGAGTTAGTGGGTGGGTGAATGAGTTAGTAGGTGGGTGAATGAGTTAGTGGGTCAGTGAATGGGTGAGTGGGTGGGTTGGTGAGTATGTGGATTGGTAAGTAAATGGGTGAGTGTATGGGCGGGTGAATGGGTGGGTTGGTGGGTGAATGGGTGAGTGCGTGAGTTGGTGAGTGGGTGGGTGGATGGGCGGGTGAATGGGTGGGTTGGTGAGGGGGTGGATGGGTGAGTGAATGCATAAGTGTATGGGTGAGTGGGTGTTTGCATTGCTGAGTGGCAACCCTAACCGACCCACTTTTTCCGACAGACCAAGCCCAGACCTATTTCACAGTCAGCACTCCTCGGTCTATTCTCAATACTGTAGAGCAGCGGTCCCCACCATTTTCAGCACCGTAACCGGTTTCGTGGAAGTCAATTTATTTCATGGACTGGGGGGGGAGGTTCATCATTGGGTTTTTCCCTCTTTTCAAAGAAGCTCTCTGGCAACGTTTGTTTTTACTCATGTTGGCTACTAGGAGTTAGAGCTTGTGGGGGAAAGAGGCGCGGACGGAAGTGGTCAATAATAAAACAATGGGGGCGGGCCACGTGCGGACTCACCACTCACCTCCTGCTGCTGTGCGGCCCGGGGGTTGGAGACCGCTGCTGTAGAGCACACTATTGTAATAAAGGTCGTTGAGGTGACTTCTGGAATCCGGTCTTTTATTCACTTTTCAGTACAGCTCTCCTTCACGCTGCTGACAGGCAGCGTGAGAGGGATAGAGAGAGAGAGAGACGCGCTGCCACGTGGCAACTTGGAGCCCCGCTCCCGCGTGGCCTCCTCCTCCGTTCGTTCCAGTTCTGACCCCGTGTCGTTCGTCTCCACCCCTATTTAATACCCGGGTCACGTGGTACGTTTCCACCAATCCTGGTTAGCCTCCATGGAATATTCCAGACTCCCTGGTAGGCTCCCAGGACCACGCCCCTGAGTCATCTCCCCATTGGCTGTGGCCAAAGCCAGCAGAACCAATCCTCTACTTACAGCTGTCACCTATCCATTACGTCAGGGCCACGCCCCTAGGCTTCCCCCCATTGGCTATAGACCAGGACCGGCAGAGCCAATCATCATGACGAGTTGTGATACGTCAGTGAGCCCGATATATCTTCACATTACATTATTGTAATAAAGTTCAACACAAAACCGGTACCAGATGCGAGTACAGGAGGTATCTAATTTACAACGTTCACACAGGGATTTACGACGTAACATAATAACTTTCGTTCATCACTAAGTGGTGGCCATGTCACCACGGCGCTTGTACCAGGCTAGGTGCACTTTGAGACCATGAGAAGTGTCAAAGGCCCACTGGCAGGAGGTCACGGAACAGACCAAAGTGCCATGGGTTGACTGAGTGAGATGACTGGAAGATGCATCACCTGTGCTCCCCACTGTGCTAACTATCTGCGTTTTAGCCACCCGGTGCTCTGCTCATTGTTGTGAGCATTGCTCCTCTGCCCTCCGCTGCTGCTTCCTAATTTCACTGAGGATTGCTCCACTAAACAAGATAGTCCCGTGGTTCAATTTGCAAGTGCGAGTTCGCGTTTTAAGTCGATGTAAAACAATGCGTAGTTCATGGAAGCTGGTTCGTAAGGGTGGGCGTTCGTAAGTGCGGGTGTGTGTGCGTAAGTGCGAGGACTGTCTGTACCTTGAAGATGGAGTCTCCGTCCGGGATCGCCGACGTGGGGTGCCACGGGATCCGCACGCTGGTCCGCTCCGCGTCTCCCCAGCTCAGGCCGTAGCTGCCGCTGTCCGCGAGGCTGCTTAGCCAATCCCAGAGCAACGTTTTCCCTCCAGCGGCCATCTCGGTGGGTACAAAGACAAAGATCCCCCCCCCCCCCCGTGTAGCCTTTAATAGACTGTCTTAACAGTACTCACATTGTAAATTGTTGTGGTTTCACGCTTCAACACACCGGTGGGCTAAAGCAGTGAACTAATTGTCTTTTGTCAACGTGACACTTTTTTACTGATTGGCCGTGTCGGGTGGTGGAGGGTTACGACACATTTATAAATAACGCGATCTAAACCCAAAAACGTTGATTATGGACTTTAATAGACTGTCGGGGCAAGTGTGTTGTGAAAGCAACACCGTCCAAAGCAGGATGTGGGACCTGGGGCAAATCACACTGTGTGGGCCTTGAACACTGAAAACTATTAACTAAAAACTAGAGAAAAAAAATTTCATGGGCAAGACCACCTCAGCTGTATTTAACTCAGCTCACTTGCTTTCTCTAATCAAGGACATCTCATTGTCTCCAGATTATTTACTTGTCAGTTTCGATTTAGTCTCCCTGTTCACCATGGTACCTGTACCTGATACCATTGCAATCATTGAAGACTTGGTCCAACAGGGACTGAATCCAGATGTACCAACTTTGGTAAGGCACTGCCTTACCAACACTTACTTCACCTGGAATGGTACATTCTACAAAAAAATGCGGGTACCCCAATGGGTTCTCCCTTATCGCCAGAGGTAGCGAATGTTTTCATGGAGAAATTTGAGACAGATGCCATCCAGACATCAACCCTATGCCCATCCTTGTGGAAGAGATACGTGGATGACACGTTCGTCATTTGGCCACGTGGCCTGCCAGCACTGAACCAATTCCATACACCCATCCATCAAATTCACCATGGAAGTGGAAAAGGATGGCAAGCTGCCATTCCTGGATGTTTTGATCGAGAAGAGACCTGATGGCTCTGTCTAAAGGAAAGCCACCCACACGGATGCCTATCTAAAGCCTGACTCCCACCACCATCCAGCCCAGAAGAATTCCCTCATCAAAACATTACACCATAGGGCCCGTTACATCTCCGACCAGTATCACATAGCCAGTGAGCTGCAGCACGTACACCAAGCCCTCAGGATGAACGGATACTCGGACCGTACAATCCACAAAGCTGTCTCCCCAGCCATGGGGAGACAACCAACTGAGGATCCAACCAATACCATCATTTTGCCATACATAGCAGGGGTTACCAAAAATATTTCCAAAATCTTAAACAAACACAAGATCCAGATTCGTTTCAACACAGTACACAAAATCCGTGATTTGATCCCATCTGTAAAGGATGTGATTCCTGATATGTAATACCCTGGTGTTTATAAACTGAGTTGTGGCTGCGGCAGCAGTTAAATTGGGGAAACGAAACGACATGTCTCACACCGCATTCGCGAACACAAGGCAGATCTGAAACACGGTAGGACCAATACCTCTGCCATTGCTGATCTTTGTTGTAAAGCTGTGGGCTCACACGAAATTTACTTTTCCAAGACGAAGGTACTCTGCAAACCCACCGGCTATTATCAGAGATTTGTTCATGAAGCCATCCAGATATATAAACACAGACACGACTTCAACCGAGAAGATGGGTACAAACTAAGCAATCATTGGAAGGACGTTGTTAACCAGGTAAAGTCTTAACTGACTGTGATGTTTCCATCCTACCTACCTATGTCAGCTGTTATTTCCAATTCTCTCTCTGTGCATCTCTCTCCAATCTCTAATCCAGTGACCCGGGTGCTGCCGCGAGGTCCACTTTCTGCCCCCCCCCCTTCTCTCCCCCCCCCCCTACTGTCGAGGCCTACTATATAACCTCGTGCCACGGCAGATCTCTCGCCTACTTCAGCAGTTTTTTCTTGCTGTGGTTGTCCCACCTGATGACAATTGTTGTGTTGCAATTGAAACGTCGTGATCTATTACTTTTCTACCTACGTGACTTTACCGAAAGAACCAAAAGATGTTTATTTTGGTTTAACACGTAGGCTTTCGCGACCAATATTATTCATAATCAACGTTTTTGGGTTTAGATCGCGTTATTTATAAATGTGTCGTAACCCTCCACCACCCGACACGGCCAATCAGTAAAAAAGTGTCACGTTGACAAAAGACAAATAGTTCACTGCTTTAGCCCACCGGTGTGTTGAAGCGTGAAACCACAACATTTACAATTTGAGTATGACGTTTCGCTGGTAATTGCATCCAGCACCATCGGGCAATTTTACCACGTAAGACCCATGGAGCTATATAGTTATTTTTCAGAAGTGACCTGGCCACAAGCAAAAGCTCAACGAAGTGGCTTATCGTGTAGAAATGTATAGCAGCAGCCAAATACTCTAAACACGTGTTGTTGTTTATAAAAGGAGGGAAAACCCGGAGGACAACAAAAAAAGTGAAGAACGCATATTCTACATACGTACAATTCATACAATTAAAACGCAACTGTAAAACGCAACCAAGCAATCAGTGATACAAATTACAGTGCCGAGAAAAAGTTTGTGAACCCCAATCATAATTATGGAACTTCCATAGTTTTAATATAAAAGTGTTCTTGAATCAAAACCGGCCTTTTATTAAATATCCAAGAGGGTTTATATTAACCAATTCCATGTATTTTGAAACAGAATAACGTATGAATTAAACAATGAGTAATGAAGGTTCAGGGTATGTGAAAAAGTAAGTGAACCCCTGGTTGCATTAGCTCAATTAAGGGGATAATTAGTATTAGGTGTTTAAACATTTAGATAGATCTTCAGTGGTGAGTTTGGTAGGTCCGACCCGATATAAATATCAGAAATATAGGTTTGTTGGGTTAGATCGTGTGAATATAAATGTATAATTAAACCTGCCACCACCCTACACAGCCAATGGGTAAGGTTTGTTACATAAACAGAACATGCCAATTCGTCACTAGTACAGCACACCAGTTGTGTTGGAGAGCAAAGCCACATTTACAATCAGAGTACGACGTTTCGCCAGTAATTACAACTAGCTTCATCAGGCGACAGCCAGATTTGTGGAGAAATCATCCTGTTTCGTTCCTTATATAGAGGCGTAGATGTGATGACGTCACTTGTGAGCCCTTCTTGTGCGAAGGGGCGGATTAATTAATGCATATAAATTAGAATGGGTATCCATTGAGGGTTGGGCTATTCATATGGTAATCAACGCACCCCCTGTCGTTTACGTGCAATAAAATAGTGGTACCTGTTATTTACGTGTACAGGTAATCCCCATTGATGTATGGTGACCTGTATAGGCATACATTTAAACCATGTGTAGCGGGTTAAATTCAGGCGCACACTGGACTTTGGAGGCAGCACTATTTATTAGCTAACACAACAGGTAACACTTAACATCACGACTTAAGGGGGTAGCCACCGTCCCTAATTTAACTACATCACTGGACCAGGACAGCCCAACACGCTGCCTGGTCCACTGGCGGAGACCGGAGAGCTTCATCCCAGAGTTGACCCAGCAGCAGAACAGCACAGACCAGCGCAGCTCTCCGTCCACGCCCCGCTCATAACCACTCCGGCGTGGCCGGCTCCGTCCTAGGCCACGCCCCCCTTCCCGATCCTTCGAGAAGGCCCGAACCCCAACCAGGTGACCTCCCTGGGGCCCCTACCCCCCCCCCCCCCTTTATCCGGTCACGTGTCCTGTTGGGTTCACGCAGAGTGTCACGGCCCGACACGACCCCCGTGGCACCCGCCTACAGCCCCCATACCGAACCAGCACAGTCGTGTCGTTCTACTACACTACACAGGTATTATTTGATGATTCACTTCCAAGCAGCACTAAGTCTGTAGCTATCCGAATGGTTAAAATATGTTTTATTTATCTCAATTTCGATAGATTCTCTAATTAGTCTCGGCTAGTAGTAACTAGTTTTCACAGAACTTCAACATTATTAAAATCAATGGAATGTCCTTGTTGGCACACGTGTTCTGCCATTGACGACAGTGCTGTTTACTTGACAAACCTTACTAATTGGCTGTGTCGGGCGGTGGCAGGTTTAACGACACATTTAAATTTACACGATATAACCCAAAAAACCTATTATGGATGATATTGGTCGCGAAAGCCTAAATGTTATACCAAAGATCAGAAACTTGATGAGTTTGGTCTTCTCCATACAAGTGTATGGAAACAAGCCATGCCATGATCAAAATACATGTTTGAGAACCTCGTAAAAATAGCTCCACCAATGCGCTGTCAGACAGATAGTCTACAAATGGAGAAAGTTCAAGACCACAGTCACTCTGCCCAGGAGCGATCATCCTTACAAAATCTCTCCAACAAAGCAGAAGATCATCAAGGAAGTCACAAAGAACCCCAAAATAAACATCCAAGGATCTGCAGGTCACTCTCACCTTGGCTAATGTAAGTGTTCATAACTCAAATATTAGAAAAAGAATGAACAACAAAGGTGTTCATGGAAGGATAGCAAGGAGAATACCACTGCTCTCTAAAAAATAACATTTCTGCCCGTCTGACGTTTTCCAAAGAGCACTCAAGATGATCCACAAGAATTCTGGAACAAAGTTATCTGGGCAGACAAGTCAAAGGTAGAAAATGTTGGTCTCAGTGAGAAACGTAATGTTTGGCAAAAAGCAAACACTGCTTTCGAACAAAAGAACCTCATCCAAAACGTCAAGCACGGTGGTGGGAAAGTGGTGATGGTCTGGGACTGTCTTCTTGTTTTTTTTTTTTTTTTTTTTTTTTTTTTTTTGTTTTTTTTTTTTTTTTTCTTGGTTTTTTTTTTTTTTTTTTTTCTTGGTTCTTTCGGTAAAGTCACGTAGAATTGAAATAATTAAAAAATAAAAATAAAACATTATAAAATAATTCTCACGACGTTTCGGCCACAACGCAAGCAGCCGTCCTCAGGTGGAGAACAAGTCTGTCGAGAAGACAGAGTCTAAATGGCACAGCCCAGGCTTGGAGCGACTATTTAAGCTGGGATGGAGGGGGGAAGAGCGCCTTGACAAAATAATTTGCATATCAAGAGGAATTTAGCATATTTATGGGAATGCAGATATGCGATTAGTACTACTTGAGAAATGCGTAGGAGGTTTGGCGGGGGGTTTAAAGTCATTATGCCCGTGCATTACTGCTTTTCTGCCTCAGAATCTGGACGGCTTGCCATCATTGACACACCCATGAATTCTGCATTGTATCAGAAGATTCTTGAGAAGAATGTCAAGTTATCTGTCCATGAGCTGAAGCTGAAATGAAAGTGGGTTTGCAGCAAGACAATGATTTAAGACGCATAAGCAGATATACAAAGCAATGGCTGCAGAAGAATACATTCCGCGATTTACAATGACCTCGTTAAAGTCCGGACCTTCAAATGTCACTGAGCTGAAGGCATTATGCAAGGATAAATGGGCGAAAATTCTTCAAATCCGATGTGAGAGTGAATGGATTTTGTATAATCTTCCCCTGTTCTACAGAGTGAGAGGAGGTTGTATGATCGTGTCCAATTCTACTGAGTGAATGAGTGGAGATTGTATGATCTCCCCCTGTCCTACAGAGTGAGTGGCGTTAGTATGATCTCCCAATGTCCTACAGAGAGTGGCTGAGTGATTATAGTTTGTATAATCTCTCCCTGCTATGCAAGGTGAGTGGAGTTTGTATGTTAGGGGCCGTCCATAAATTACGTCACACACCTGGGGGGGGGGGGGTTGAGAAATGTGACGTCACATCAAAATGCGCAACTTTTAATAAATATAGACAACACGTTCTACTTAATTAAATAGACTTTGTAATAAATGTTTTCTCCTACAACATCGGAGCGCAGCGCCACATTAAATACGTACTACAATGACAATAGTTTAAAGCGATTTGAAGCATGTTTTATATTTTTGGGAGGGGGGGGCAGAGCTTTGTGACGTCATATTTAAAGGGGGGGTCTGTCTTTTGTGACGCCGTGTGACGAAGGGGGGGGGGGGTCAAAAATCGTCCAAAATCGCGTGACGTCATTTATGGACGGCCCCTTATCCCCCTGTCCTGCAGAGTGAGTGAGTGGAGTTTCTATGATCTCTTCATGTTCTACAGAGTGAATGGAGTTTGTATGATTTCACCCAGTACTACAGTGACCCTAATTCCTCCCTCTCCTCACGTGACCCAGACTCCGCCCCCCTCAATCCTTGCTCGCATTACATTTGTATGATCTCCCCATCCTACAGAGTGAGTGGTGT
Source organism: Lethenteron reissneri (assembly GCF_015708825.2). Classification (NCBI taxonomy): domain Eukaryota; kingdom Metazoa; phylum Chordata; class Hyperoartia; order Petromyzontiformes; family Petromyzontidae; genus Lethenteron; species Lethenteron reissneri. The sequence goes on from NC_083847.1 coordinate 2,507,741, forward strand.
TTGTAAGATCTCCCCCTGTTCTACAGATTGAGTGGTTGTATGATCTCCCTGTCCTACAAATTGAGTGGTGTTTGTATGATCTCCCCCTGTCCTACAGATTGAGTGGTGTGTGTGTGATCTCCCCATTGTCTACAGATTGAGTGGAGTTTGTTAAATCTCCCCCTGTCCTACAGAGTGAATGGTGTTTGTATGATCTCCCCGTTCTACAGATTGAGTGGTGTTTGTGTGATCTCCCCATTGTCTAGAGATTGAGTGGTGTTGTATGATCTCTCCCTGTCCTACAGATTGAGTGGATTTTGTATGATCTCCCCGTCCTACAGAGTGAGTGAGTGGTGTTTGTATGATCTCCCTGTCCTACTGATTGAATGGTTGTATGATCTCCCCCTGTCCTACAGATTGAGTGGTGTTTGTGTGATCTCCCCCTGTTCTACAATGAGTGCTGTTTGTATAATCTCCCCCTGTTCTACAGATTGAGTGGTGTTGGTATGATCTCCCCATCCTACAGAGTGAGTGAGTTGTGTTTGTATGATCTCCCTGTCCTACAGATTAAGTTGTGTTTGTATGATCTCGGTCTGTGGGAGATTCAGTTTGCCACATACCCCCCACCCCCCCCCCTCCCGCACCCACCTGCCCCCTTCCACCGCCCTCGCGATGGCATTTACCAGGGCGGCGGGTGGGTGGTCTGTCTGGTTCGTGGATGGATTCCACAGGGCGGGAGGAATGTGGTAAGGCCACAAATAGCATGTGGCCTTATTTATTAATATTATTATTATTGTAGCGTGTGTGCGGAGACACGGCCAGGATGTTTGAGGGTTTACTGGAACGTGCTCAGAGAATTAATTAAATATGAGTGCTGGGTATGGCACGACGAATGGGATAGGGTCTTTTGGGGTGAGGGGGGTACCCCAACAGATACAGACTGGCTGGAAAGAGGAAATGAGGAGAGAGGGTCTTTAAAAAAATACGATGCAACTACAAGTTTTATTTTACCAAGTCAAAGGTCCCACTGAGCTGGTATATAGCTCAACGGAAGGGGCTTATAGCATCATCATCATCAGGTGTGGGAATTCAGAGCAGCCACCAAATACTCGAGACTCACCACGCAGAGGTCTATGGACTCTTCACACAGAGACCCATACATGATTCGCACAGAAATCCAAAGACTCACCACACAGAGGCCCACAGTCTCCTAACACAGAGGCTAATAATTATACAGAGTGAATGAGTGGAGTTTGTATGATCTCCCCCTGTCCTACAGAGTGAGTGGAGTTAGTATGATCTCCCACTGTTCTACAGAGAGTGGCTGAGTGATTAGAGTTTGTATGATCTCTCCCTGTTATGCAAGGTGAGTGGAGTTTGTATGTTAGGGGCCGTCCATAAATGACGTCACGCACCTGGGGGGGGGGGGTCAGACATTTGTGACGATGTGTGATGAGGAGGGGGGGTGATAAATGTGACGTCACATCAAAATGCGCAACTTTAAATAAATATAAACACGTTCTACTTAATTAAATAGACTTTTTAATAAATGTCTTCTCCTGCAACATCAGAGTGCAGCGCCACATTAAATACGCACTACAATGACAATAGTTTAAAGCGATTTGAAGCATGTTTTATTTTTGGGGAGGGTGGCAGAGCTTTGTGACGTCATATTTAAGGGGGGGTCTGACTTTTTGTGACGCCGTGTGACGAACGGGGAGGGGATCAAAAATCGTCCAAAATCGCGTGACGTCATTTATGGACGGCCCCTTATCCCCCTGTCCTGGAGAGTGAGTGAGTGGAGTTTCTATGATCTCCCCATGTTCTACAGAGTGAGTGGAGTTTGTATGATTTCACCCAGTACTACAGATTGAGTGGTGTTTGTATGATCTCCCCCTGTCCTACAGATTGAGTGGTGTTTGTATGATCTACTCGTCCTACAAATTGAGTGGAGTTTGTATGATCTCCGCCTGTTCTACATTGTGGTGTTTGTATTATCTCCCCCTGTTCTACAGAGTGAGTGGTGTTTATATGATCTCCCCCTGTCCTACAGATTTAGTGGTGTTTGTATGATCTCCCCCTGTTCTACAGAGTGGTGATTGTATGATCTCCCCGTCCTACAGAGTGAGTGGTGTTTGTATGATCTCCCCCTGTTCTACAGAGTGAGTGGTGTTTGTATGATCTCCCCCTGTCCTACAGATTGAGTGGTGTTTGTATGATCTCCCCATCCTACAGAGTGAGTGAGTGGTGTTTGTATGATCTCCATCTGTGCGAGGTTCAGTTTGCCCCCCCCCCACCCCCCTCCCGCACCCACCTGCCCCCTTCCACCGCCCTCGCGATGGTATTTACCAGGGCGGCGGGTGGGTGGTCTGTCTGGTTCGTGGACGGATTCCACAGGGCGCGAGGAATGTGGTAAGGCCACAAATAGCATGTGGCCTTATTTATTAATATTATTATTATTGTAGCGTGTGTGCGGAGACACGGCCAGGATGTTTGGGGGTTTACTGGACCGTGCCCAGAGAATTAATTAAATAAGGGTGCTGTGTATGGCACGACGAATGGGATAGGGGCTTTTGGGGTGAGGGGGGGGGTACCCCAACAGATACAGACTGGCTGGAAAGAGGAAATGAGGAGAGAGGGTCTTAAAAAAAAAAACATTGCAACTACAAGTTTTATTTTACCAAGTGCAAGGTCCCACTGAGCTGGTATATAGCTCAACGGAAGGGGCTTATACCATCATCATCATCAGGTGTGGAAATTCAGAGCAGCCACCAAATACTCGAGACTCACCACGCAGACATCCATAGACTCACCACGCAGAGATTTATAGACACACGACGCAAATATATATGGACTCTTCACACAGAGACCCATAAATGAATCGCACAGAAATCCAAAGACTCACCACACAGAGTCCCACAGACTCCTAACACGGAGGCTAATCACGAGTAACTGTACAGGAGCCAAATTCTATAAACGCGTGATGTCGATTGGAAATGTGGAGGGGAATACCAGAAAAACCGGAGAAAAACCCACGCGACCACCAGGGCAAGAGAGAGAGAGAGAACATGCAAACTACAAATATACGGCGGGCTTCGTCAGTGAGATCACATCTCGCCATCAGAGCGAGACAATTTCCACGAGATAAGCCACTTCCTGGAGAGATCGTTTGTTGCCAAGTCGCTTCTGAAAGAGAAGCCGGTAGCTCAGTGGACTCTTTACCTGGTAAAATATAAAGTTTATACCTCTTGGTTCTTTCGGTAAAGTCACGTAGGTAAAGAAAATAATAGATAAAAAATAAAATAAAAGATAAAAATTAATACAATTGTGATTTTATTTATTTAAATTTTTTATCTTTTAGATACAAATAATCAAAATTGTGATTCAATTTTATTTATTAGATTTTTTGTATCTTTTAGATACAAATAAATAAAATTGTGATTTTATTTTATTTATATTAAATTTTTATCTTTTAGATACAAATAAATAAAATTGTGATTTTATTTATTTAAATTTTTTTTCTTTTAGATACAAATAAATACAATTGTGATGTTATTTTTTATCGTTTATTTTATTTTTATTTATTATTTTATTTACCTACGTGACTTCACCGAAAGAAGCAAGAGTCACGAAAACTTCTGATCTAGAATAAATAGTTTAGTTAAATCTTGTTTCTGATTGACTTTCCCTTCTTATACTTTGCACTCCGATCGTGTCTATGTGTAATGTGTTTATTGTCGTAACGTTCTGACACTGTGTGCTCCGACTGGACATCTGAGAAAAAATTAGATTCAAAGCTCATCGGCTCCCTCCTGCTGTATAAATACAGCTTCTGACAAACATTCACGGCAAGCGTGCTAATCATACCTTCGACGCTGCATCAGTTATCTCTCTCGAGATACAGACCGGAGAAAATAACACAGATTAGTCTCCACTATTTAGTTCTTTCGGTAAAGTCACGTCGGGAAAGAAGTAAAACTTCTAATCAAGAGTCGTCTCTGATCGGTCTCTAGCCAACAATGGACAGATGGACCGGTCTCTGATAAGAGTCTCTAGACAACAACAACAACAACCACGATAATAGAAACACGGTCAGATCAGCCCACGTTACCACAATGACGCCGCATGCAATGCTCCCATATCCACACAGGCGCACACTCAGTGTGGACGCGAATTACCTTGGAGGTCGGATGGAACCCCGAGGCTTGAAGACGTGTCAGGTGTAAGTGTCACGTGACTATACCCGCCACTCCACACCGCCCACATCCCCGCGTCACTGCAATAGGCGTGTGACGTCAAGCCAATCAGATTTCCCGGCGACAGACAGGCGGCATTACCGTCCACTTTTATATAAACACACTCACACAACGACTAGCTCCACCTACTACTAGACAGACACACCCACACAACGACTAGCTCCGCCTACCACTAGACAGACACACCCACACAACGACTAGCTCCACCCACTACTAGACAGACACACCCACACAACAACTAGCTCCACCTACTACTAGACAGACACACCCACACAACAACTAGCTCCACCTACTACTAGACAGACACACCCACACAACGACTAGCTCCACCTACTACTAGACAGACACACCCACACAACGACTAGCTCCGCCTACCACTAGACAGACACACCCACACAACAACTAGCTCCACCTACTACTAGACAGACACACCCACACAACAACTAGCTCCACCTACTACTAGACAGACACACCCACACAACGACTCGCTCCACCTACTACTAGACAGACACATCCACACAACGACTAGCTCCACCCACTACTAGACAGACACACCCACACAACGACTCGCTCCACCTACTACTAGACAGACACACCCACACAACGACTAGCTCCGCCTACTACTAGACAGACACACCCACACAACGACTAGCTCCACCTACTACTAGACAGACACACCCACACAACGACTAGCTCCACCTACTACTAGACAGACACATCCACACAACGACTAGCTCCACCCACTACTAGACAGACACACCCACACAACGACTCGCTCCACCTACTACTAGACAGACACACCCACACAATGACTAGCTCCGCCTACTACTAGACAGACACACCCACACAACGACTAGCTCCACCTACTACTAGACAGACACACCCACACAACTACTAGCTCCACCTACTACTAGACAGACACACCCACACAACGACTAGCTCCACCCACTACTAGACAGACACACCCACACAACGACTAGCAACACCTACTACTAGACAGACACACCCACACAACGACTAGCTCCGCCTACTACTAGACAGACACACCCACACAACGACTAGCTCCACCTACTACTAGACAGACACACCCACACAACTACTAGCTCCACCTACTACTAGACAGACACACCCACACAACGACTAGCTCCACCTACTACTAGACAGACACACCCACACAACGACTAGCAACACCTACTACTGGACAGACACACCCACACAACGACTAGCTCCACCTACCACTAGACAGACACACCCACACAACGACTAGCTCCACCTACTACTAGACAGACACACCCACACAACGACTAGCTCCACCTACTACTAGACAGACACACCCACACAACGACTAGCTCCACCTACTACTAGACAGACACACCCACACAACTACTAGCTCCACCTACTACTAGACAGACACACCCACACAACGACTAGCTCCACCTACTACTAGACAGACACACCCACACAACTACTAGCTCCACCCACTACTAGACAGACACATCCACACAACGACTAGCTCCACCTACTACTAGACAGACACACCCACACAACGACTAGCTCCACCTACTACTAGACAGACACACCCACACAACGACTAGCTCCACCTACTACTAGACAGACACACCCACACAACGACTAGCTCCACCTACTACTAGACAGACACACCCACACAACAACTAGCTCCACCTACTACTAGACAGACACACTCACACAACGACTAGCTCCACCTACTACTAGACAGACACACCCACACAACGACTAGCTCCACCTACTACTAGACAGACACACCCACACAACGACTAGCTCCACCTACTACTAGACAGACACACTCACACAACGACTAGCTCCACCTACTACTAGACAGACACACTCACACAACGACTAGCTCCACCTACTACTAGACAGACACACCCACACAACGACTAGCTCCACCTACTACTAGACAGACACACCCACACAACTACTAGCTCCACCCACTACTAGACAGACACATCCACACAACGACTAGCTCCACCTACTACTAGACAGACACACCCACACAACGACTAGCTCCACCTACTACTAGACAGACACACCCACACAACGACTAGCTCCGCCTACTACTAGACAGACACACCCACACAACGACTCGCTCCACCTACTACTAGACAGACACACCCACACAACGACTAGCTCCACCTACTACTAGACAGACACACCCACACAACGACTAGCTCCACCTACTACTAGACAGACACACCCACACAACGACTCGCTCCACCTACTACTAGACAGACACACCCACACAACGACTAGCTCCACCTACTACTAGACAGACACACCCACACAACGACTAGCTCCACCTACTACTAGACAGACACACCCACACAACGACTAGCTCCGCCTACTACTAGACAGACACACCCACACAACGACTCGCTCCACCTACTACTAGACAGACACACCCACACAACGACTAGCTCCACCTACTACTAGACAGACACACCCACACAACGACTAGCTCCACCTACTACTAGACAGACACACCCACACAACAACTAGCTCCACCTACTACTAGACAGACACACCCACACAACGACTAGCTCCACCTACTACTAGACAGACACACCCACACAACGACTAGCTCCACCTACTACTAGACAGACACACCCACACAACAACTAGCTCCACCTACTACTAGACAGACACACCCACACAACGACTAGCTCCGCCTACTACTAGACAGACAGACCCACACAACGACTAGCTCCGCCTACTACTAGACAGACACACCCACACAACGACTAGCTCCACCTACTACTAGACAGACACACCCACACAACGACTAGCTCCACCTACTACTAGACAGACACACCCACACAACGACTAGCTCCGCCTACTACTAGACAGACACACCCACACAACGACTAGCTCCACCTACCACTAAACAAACACACCCACACAACGACTAACTCCACCTACTACTAGACAGACACACCCACACAACAACTAGCTCCACCTACTACTAGACAGACACACCCACACAACGACTAGCTCCGCCTACTACTAGACAGACACACCCACACAACGACTAGCTCCACCTACTACTAGACAGACACACGCACACAACAACTAGCTCCACCTACTACTAGACAGACACACCCACACAACAATTAGCTCCACCTACTAATAGACAGACACACCCACACAACTAGCTCCACCTACTACTAGACAGACACACCCACACAACAACTAGCTCCACCTACTACTAGACAGACACACCCACACAACAACTAGCTCCGCCTACTACTAGACAGACACACCCACACAACTAGCTCCACCTACTACTAGACAGACACACCCACACAACAACTAGCTCCACCTACTACTAGACAGACACACCCACACAACAACTAGCTCCACCTACTATTAGACAGACACACCCACACAACGACTAGATCCACCTACTACTAGACAGACACACCCACACAACGACTAGCTCCACCTACTACTAGACAGATACACCCACACAACGACTAGCTCCACCTACTACTAGACAGACACACCCACACAACAACTAGCTCCACCTACTACTAGACAGACACACCCACACAACAACTAGCTCCACCTACTACTAGACAGACACACCCACACAACAACTAGCTCCACCTACTACTAGACAGACACACCCACACAACGACTAGCTCCACCCACAACTAGACAGACACACCCACACAACTAGCTCCACCTACTACTAGACAGACACACCCACACAACGACTAGCTCCACCTACAACTAGACAGACACACCCACACAACGACTAGCTCCACCTACTACTAGACAGACACACCCACACAACAACTAGCTCCACCTACTACTAGACAGACACACCCACACAACGACTAGCTCCACCTACTACTAGACAGACACACCCACACAACGACTAGCTCCACCTACTACTAGACAGACACACCCACACAACAACTAGCTCCACCTACTACTAGACAGACACACCCACACAACGACTAGCTCCACCTACTACTAGACACACTCACACAACGACTAGCTCCACCTACTACTAGACAGACACACCCACACAACAACTAGCTCCGCCTACTACTAGACAGACACACTCACACAACGACTAGCTCCACCTACTACTAGGCAGACACACCCACACAACTAGCTCCACCTACTACTAGACAGACACACACACACAACGACTAGCTCCGCCTACTACTAGACAGACACACCCACACAACAACTAGCTCCGCCTACTACTAGACAGACACACTCACACAACGACTAGCTCCACCTACTACTAGACAGACACACCCACACAACAACTAGCTCCACCTACTACTAAACAGACACACTCACACAACGACTAGCTCCACCTACTAGACAGACACACCCACACAACAACTAGCTCCGCCTACTACTAGACAGACACACTCACACAACGACTAGCTCCACCTACTACTAGACAGACACACCCACACAACAACTAGCTCCACCTACTACTAGACAGACACACACACACAACGACTAGCTCCGCCTACTACTAGACAGACACACCCACACAACAACTAGCTCCGCCTACTACTAGACAGACACACTCACACAATGACTAGCTCCACCTACTACTAGACAGACACACCCACACAACGACTAGCTCCACCTACTACTAGACAGACACACTCACACAACTAGCTCCACCTACTACTAGACAGACACACCCACACAACAACTAGCTCCGCCTACTACTAGACAGACACACATTTACACAACGACTAGCTCCACCTACTACTAGACAGACACACTCACACAACGACTAGCTCCACCTACTACTAGACAGACACACTCACACAACAACTAGCTCCACCTACTACTAGACAGACACACCCACACAACAACTAGCTCCACCTACTACTAGACAGACACACCCACACAACGACTAGCTCCGCCTACTACTAGACAGACACACCCACACAACGACTAGCTCCACCTACTACTAGACAGACACACACACACAACGACTAGCTCCACCTACTACTAGACAGACACACACACACGACTAGCTCCAACTACTACTAGACAGACACACACACACAACGACTAGCTCCACCTACTACTAGACAGACACACCCACACAACAACTAGCTCCACCTACTACTAGACAGACACACCCACACAACGACTAGCTCCACCTACTACTAGACAGACACACCCACACAACAACTAGCTCCACCTACTACTAGACAGACACACACACACAACGACTAGCTCCGCCTACTACTAGACAGACACACCCACACAACAACTAGCTCCGCCTACTACTAGACAGACACACTCACACAACGATTAGCTCCACCTACTACTAGACAGACACACTCACACAACGACTAGCTCCACCTACTACTAGACAGACACACTCACACAACAACTAGCTCCACCTACTACTAGACAGACACACCCACACAACAACTAGCTCCACCTACTACTAGACAGACACACCCACACAACGACTAGCTCCACCTACTACTAGACAGACACACCCACACAACGACTAGCTCCACCTACCACTAGACAGACACACCCACACAACGACTAGCTCCACCTACTATTAGACAGACACACCCACACAACAACTAGCTCCACCTACTACTAGACAGACACACCCACACAACGACTAGCTCCACCTACTACTAGACAGACACACCCACACAACGACTAGCTCCACCTACTACTAGACAGACACACCCACACAACAACTAGCTCCACCTACTACTAGACAGACACACCCACACAACGACTCGCTCCACCTACTACTAGACAGACACACCCACACAACAACTAGCTCCACCTACTACTAGACAGACACACCCACACAACGACTAGCTCCGCCCTCTACTAGACAGACACACCCACACAACGACTAGCTCCACCTACTACTAGACAGACACACCCACACAACGACTAGCTCCACCTACTACTAGACAGACACACCCACACAACAACTAGCTCCACCTACTACTAGACAGACACACCCACACAACGACTAGCTCCACCTACTACTAGACAGACACACGAACACAACTAGCTCCACCTACTACTAGACAGACACACCCACACAACTAGCTCCACCTACTACTAGACAGACACACCCACACAACGACTAGCTCCACCTACTACTAGACAGACACACCCACACAACTAGCTCCACCTACTGCTAGACAGACACACCCACACAACGACTAGCTCCACCTACTACTAGACAGACACACCCACACAACAACTAGCTCCACCTACTACTAGACAGACACACCCACACAACGACTAGCTCCACCTACTACTAGACAGACACACCCACACAACGACTAGCTCCACCTACTACTAGACAGACACACCCACACAACGACTAGCTCCGCCTACTACTAGACAGACACACCCACACAACGACTAGCTCCGCCTACCACTAGACAGACACACCCACACAACAACTAGCTCCGCCTACCACTAGACAGACACACCCACACAACTACTAGCTCCGCCTACTACTAGACAGACACACCCACACAACGACTAGCTCCACCTACTACTAGACAGACACATCCACACAACGACTAGCTCCACCTACTACTAGACAGACACACCCACACAACTACTAGCTCCGCCTACCACTAGACAGACACACCCACACACCAACTAGCTCCACCTACTACTAGACAGACACACCCACACAACAACTAGCTCCACCTACTACTAGACAGACACACCCACACAACGACTAGCTCCACCTACTACTAGACAGACACACCCACACAACAACTAGCTCCACCTACTACTAGACAGACACACCCACACAACGACTAGCTCCACCTACTACTAGACAGACACACCCGCACAACGACTAGCTCCACCTACTACTAGACAGACACACCCACACAACGACTAGCTCCACCTACTACTAGACAGACACACCCACACAACGACTAGCTCCACCTACTACTAGACAGACACACCCACACAACGACTAGCTCCACCTACTACTAGACAGACACACCCGCACAACGACTAGCTCCACCTACTACTAGACAGACACACCCACACAACGACTAGCTCCACCTACTACTAGACAGACACACCCACACAACGACTAGCTCCACCTACTACTAGACAGACACACCCACACAACGACTAGCTCCACCTACTACTAGACAGACACACCCACACAAAAACTAGCTCCACCTACTACTAGACAGACACACCCACTTTAGTATTGCCACACCCAATCTTATTAATAATCGGGTTTTCCCCTTTTTCTGGCAACAAAACTGAAACCTTCTTACATGGAATCACGTGTGCATTAACCACGATACATTATGACCACAAGTATTGTGGTTAATGCAGACATGATTCCTTGTCAAAAGGTTTCAGTTTCGTTGCCAGAAAAAAGGGGAAAACCCCTATTATTATATTTTGGTCCTGGCAAAGGAGGTCTAATGATGTAGACCCAATCATATTCTTTAGGTCTTTCGGTAAAGTCACGTAGATAGGTTTAAAAATAAACAAATAAACTACGTTTCGATCACAACACAAGCGACCGTGATCACGTGTTGTGATCGAAACGTCGTAGTTTTTTTTATTTTCTTTCAACCTATCTACGTGACTTTACCGAAAGACCCAAAGAATTTGAATTATTGCAGTCACGAAAGCTTTAAGTCAAGGTTCACACCCAATCAGTTTTATACCCAGCCCACCTTGACGTAGTAGCCCCAGCCACCAGACCACAAGACCCACAGGATCGCACAAAGACTATAGAACATTTCTTTATTTGACCAGGTAAGCCCCACTTGAGCTATAGAACTATTTTTGAGAAGGGACCTCGCGGTCACAAATGATGGCCCAGACTAAGTGGCTAATCATCATCACCAAGTGGAGTTCGTAGCAGCAGCCAAAGGAACTACTGAGCTGGGTGGCCCTTATCTGGTAAAATAAAATTATAAAAAAATTTACCCGTAAAAACTAAGTTTTTTCACTATAAATCCTTTATATGCGTGGCGGCTAGAGTCCTCTCGTCCTCTGGCTTGAGATGGCTGCCACCTATGGGTCAGATGATTGTCTGCCACCATTAAGCAATTGGTAATTAAATATATTTTTTTTTACCTAAAAAGTGTAAAATTTTGGAAAAAAAATTTCACGAAAATCAATTGTCACGCACAACGAGTCTGTGTGCAAAATGTCAGCTCGATTGGATCACTGGAAGTGGGTTAAAAAACGGCCGAAAGATTTGCACGGTCGTAAGCAAGCAAACAAGTGAACTTAATATAAAGGATTTAAAAAAAGTTTCACTGAGGCAGACACATCGTTAATATGCAGCAGTCATCTCTTTTACTGCAAAATGAAGGCACACGATGAGTAACGTTATGACGTTCAGGGCTCAAACAACAATAACAACACAAGCAAACATGGGCATGATGAAAATATAGCATAGCGTCGATAATAATAATACTGATAAACTTCTTGGTTCTTTCGGTAAAGTCACGTAGAAGGGAAATCATAAAATAATACAATTAAAACATAATAATATTATGTTTTACTTTACCAGTGAGAATTGTATTTTATTATGTAGTATTTTTATTATTTAGTTATTTCCCTTCCACATGACTTTACCGAAAGACCAAGAAGATGAATCCCTGCAGTCACGAAAGCTTTAAATTGAAATGTAATACTGATAATAGTGATCACAGTAATAGTTTCAGTCATGTGACCTTTAAGTGCGAGGTTAATACATCTCCGGGGGCAACACTTTGGCACGACAAAAGCAACGACAGCATCTCTCTCTCTGCCACCCCGACCAACGTGACGAGCAGACACCAGCGAATCATAATCATCCTTCTGCTGCGGGGCAGCTAAATCGGCTACTAATTTGTGCAGGCACATCACAGGCAATTAACGTGGCGGTCTGACCAGGTCACCTACTGAAACCCGGACCCACACTTTTACCCCACCTCCACCACACGACCTGCCCGATCGATTGTGGTGGACAGAGGTGACAAAGCTATGAACTATTTTTAAAACTATAAACTTAACAATAACTCATCAACTAAACTAAAACTTGTATTTATTTTACCATGTAAGGCCCTCTGAACTATGCAGCTCAGTGGGCGACCTGGCCACAAATGATAGCTCAACCAAGTGGCTTATCGCGTGGAAATGTATAGCGGCCAAATAATCTAAAACGCTAAATGTGGAGGGAAAAACCAGAGGACCCAGAGGAAAATCCAAGCGACCACGGGGAGAACATGCAAACTCCAAAGATGTAGCAGGCATCAGGGTCAGGATCGCACCCACAACCTCCTGCATAGCAAGGGAGGTAGTTAACATCTCCTAGCCACCGAGGGCCACGCAGTGAGGGTGGTGGGAGATTGAAGAATCTCGCAGCAAGTCTTCAAATGTGCAGAAAATAATACGCAGCAAGTAACAATGAGGGTGGTCGATCTCTGACAGAGGTATCCCTCGATTTACAAACGTTCGGTTTACATTTCGTGTTCACGCAATCGACTATTTTGAACACTTTTTTTTCTCGATTGACGAAATCGAAATTCCGTCATCCAATCGCCACTGGACATCTGTGACGATGAGCTTCATAGCTCTTCAGATTCATCCTCCTCCTCCTCCAGTTTAAATCAAGATTCTGATCCGCGGCAGCGTCACGGTGTCCCTAAAGTGCAAAAGTGACGCCTCCACATCCCCTGTCCCAGTCATTCCAACTTTTGGCGAGTTCCCTGAAGAGGTTATGCTCATACTCTTAGGTTTTTTCGGTAAAGTCACGTAGGTAAAAAATTTTATAAATAAAAAATCACGACGTTTCGGAGGCAACACAAGCTTCCGTCTTCAGGTGGAACAGTCACAGCACGATAGCTGTATCTCTTTACTTGATGCAGCAATCGGGCTGTGACTGTTACACCTGAAGACGGAAGCTTGTGTTGCCTCCGAAACGTCGTGATTTTTTATTGTAATTTTATTAATTATATTTTTTACCTACGTGACTTTACCGAAAAAAACTAAAAGTACGAATTCTTGCAGTCACGAAAGCTTCAAATCTAGAATGAGGTTATGCTCGTTATAAATAATTATTTTGTCGTTTTAATGCTTATGTTCTTTATTACCGTTTTTGTGCTGTGAAAAGTGGTCTGTGTATTTATATTTTTATATCTGAAGTAGAGTTGGAATGACCGTCCGAAACACATCACCACGTGTTAGTATTACATGGATGGGAAAAGCCGTTTCTGATTGACGACATTTCGTTTTTGCGCGCATCCTGTGAAGGACGAACCCTCTTCCTGTAGATCGAGGGTACTTTCAAAATGACTCTTTTCCCTCTTCATGGCATTCTCCCGACCTGTTGTGGGGGGAGGAGGGGGGTCTGTGATTGTTATACCTCTGGAACCACGTTGTGTTTGCAATGTCAATCATATTTGTCTCACCTGATGACGATTTCTTGTGTTGCGATCGAAACGTCGTGATCTATGACACTGGTCAACAACAAAAAAACATGTTTTTTTCTGGCCTGGACTTTTGCAGCTGTTCTAGACTAATTTCAGGGTGCTGATTCCAAATCTGATCTCAGATTTGCTCTATCACATCTCATTTTTATGCTATCGGCATACCCCATATTCATTGATTTTACCAGAAATTAACTCTGTCACTTATGATTGCAAGTTGTTGCGAGTCAGTGACTGCTTTAGTGTTAAAATATGGTGCTGTATTTTTAGGATAGTGTGTTTATAATATCATTTTATGTAGATATCCACATTTATTTAATATTTTTCTTCTGCAGTTTTTATTGAAAATGCAATATTTGATATCTCAAAAACCTGATGTGATAGACAAAAACTGATGCCAGATTTGGAATCAGCACCCAAAATTACCTTAGAACCGTTGGAATACCTTATGCCAGAAAAAGTGTGTTGACCAGTGTTATTTTGTCTACCTACGTGACTTTACCGAAAGAGCCACAGAATATGGAAATGTGTATCATTAACTTCTTTCGCACCGTACACAGCCAACCGTGCTAATCGGAATGTTGCTGCCTTGGTAAATGTTATATTCGTTTTGCAGTTTCACTCTAGAAGCCAGCACAGTCCATCATCATCACCATCATCATTCCCTGTGAGGTTGAATAATTCAATTACTAACATTTGTAAGACCGCTCTTTCATAGTCTTGACCTGGTTCTCAGATTGCAAATTGACATTTTCACTTCCTCGGGCAGAAAAAAAACTCCCTCCGTCCCTATTAAAGCTGCCAAAATCCTATCAATGAAGACTGCCGGCGTGAGGACCTTTAGCCCCCTGAGTCTTGGCCTCTCGTTACTGGTCCGATTCCTACAAATTTCACAGAAGGCTTTTGTTTTTAGATTCTCCTTCTCATCGATGAGGCCCTCACTAATAGTCAACCCGGGTCACCTCACCCATTTACTGACTCCCCCCCCCCTCCCCCCGTACTCGCGGCAATCCCCGAAGCCTTCGTCCTGAGCTGAGGGCCCGATTTAGGCCTCAGCTAGCACAGATTCTAGGCAACTCACATGACGAGTTTTAGAGAATTGAATGGGGGTCACGAGACATCTGTACCGCCCTACACAATGCTTGCGTAGTTTCTCCTCTGCTAGGCCCCAGTTGTGTATTTCCGTGATAGAAACACGCGACGCCTCGACCACCTTGCACAAAGGCTCCTTGTAAATGACACCTATTATCACCACCCTTCTAAGGGTAGCTAAATAAAGTACGAACGTCTCTCGCTGCGGTCAACAATACTTCAACAATCATAATAATACTTTCATGGTATATGCCTCCCAGTTGCCTGGGTGAAAAGTGGGCCAGGTTTTGCCCAATCCTTGTCAGCTGGCTCAACAAACTCAATCAATAAAGTGAATAAACGCTGACGGTATGCAGGGCCGGATTTAGACCTAAGCTCAGTAAGCTACAGAGCAGCGTCTCATATTACAGGGGGGGGGGGGGGGCAGGGGGGGAATCTAAATACGCAAAAAATAATACGAAGTTTCAAGTTTAACATACAAGTAGAACCCCTCTTAACGACTCATCGCTTGACGACGAGCCTCCGTAGAGCCCAATGTGTTCGCTTAGCGATCATCCCCCTGTTCAGCACGGGCTGTTGTAGGCACAGTAAATATGAATTAATGCATTGATCAACCACGTTTCTTTTCATATTGTTTATCATTTTGTTAATATCTATATTTAATATTGTTTATCATTTTGTTAATATCTATATTTAATATTGTTTATCATTTTGTTAATATCTATATTTAATATTGTTTATCATTTTGTTAATATCTATATTTTATATTGTTTATCATTTTGTTAATATCTATATTTAATATTGTTTATCATTTTGTTAATATCTATATTTAATATTGTGTATCATTTTGTTAATATCTATATTTAATATTGTTTATCATTTTGTTCATATCTATAAGTATTAATATCCATTGTAGAAATATTATAAAGTTGTTTTTTTAGTCAAAGAGGGTACCACCTTTCGATGCAATCGGAACGAATTAAGCCTTTAACGTGCATTTCCTATTCTCGCGTAACGACCAAACCACCTAATGACCAGTTTCGTGGAACCGATCACCGTCGTTACGAGGGGTTCTACTGTTATATTTGAGAAACGTTGAACTTCTTTTGCACCTATTCTTAGGTTTTTTCGGTAAAGTCACGTAAGTAAAAAATTTAAATTAAGAAAAGTAAAATAAAAATAACGACGTTTCGGAGGCAACACAAGCTTCCATCTTCAGGTGGAACCGTCACAGCCCGACAGCTGTATCATTACTTGATATTTACTTGATAGAGCTGTCGGGCTGTGACGGTTCCACCTGAAGACGGAAGCTTGTGTTGCCTCCGAAACGTCGTGATTTTTATTTTACTTTTAATAATTTTAATTTTTTACCTACGTGACTTTACCGAAAAAAACCTAAGAATATGAATCCTTGCAGTCACGAAAGCTTCAAATCTAGAATTATTTCGCCCCGTACGCAGCCCACCGTGCTAATGGGAGGTGCGGGATGGGGCCCTCTACAGCTCAACACGACTTCGGGGCCTCAGCAATGTCCAAGTCCCTGGCCAGCGGCAAGTGCGAGTGACTCTCATCCGGTTTCCGCTCCCAAGACTCGGCTCCTACAAATGCCTTCCTCAGTTCGTCCTCCCCCTTGGCCGGTGAGCGAAGTATTTTGTGATGTGCAGGCATAACGCGGCTTACGCCCAGGACGGCGTTCCTGAAAGAGCACTTGAATTGAGGTGAAGAGATGGATGATCATAACGTGGTGCAGAACCTACTGCTACTACTACTAGCAGGTACTACTAATAGAGATGGGATAGTGGATGGTAACGTGATGCAGTACCTACTACTGCTCGTAGTAGTTGCAGGTACTACTACTAGAGATGGGATAGTGGATGGTAACGTGGTACAGTACCTACTGCTACTAGTAGTTGCAGGAACTACTAATAGAGATGGGATAGTGGATGGTAACGTGGTATAGAACCTACTGCTACTACTGCTACTACTGCTACTAGTAGTAGTAGTTGCAGGTACTACTACTAGAGATGGGATAGTGGATGGTAACGTGGTACAGAACTTAGGCAGACCATGCCCAATAACCCATGGTGCATCTCTACTGTACAGCCATCGGTGTGAAAATTTAAGTGTATATTAGTCATATATTAACATACATCACCTTGTCTATTATACTATATGGATTACTATTAGTTGTTTATCATATTAACAAGTAGTTTACACTTGTTTGAAGGTAGTAGGCATAGATACGCTATGTGGGAGTAGGTCAGGGGTGGGGAACGTCCGGCCCGTGGGCCGTATGAGGCCCGCGAAATCATTTGGGTCTGGCCCTGCCAAGACAACTGCAGGCGGGACACGAAATTCAATAAATCTCGGAGCAAACCTGGAAAAGCAGTTGCGAGTAGCAGCAACATCATCAACACCGGCTAACATCACACAGCCTCGCCAAAGAGAAGCGGTTCCAGCCATCGTATTAGGGGCGAGTTAATGAAATGTTTGACCAAGTATATATGATGTTATAAATATCCAAATGGCCCTTGGCAGAAGAAAAAGTGTCCACATGAAAGAGACTGTCGCCAATCCGTCAAGCCGACCACTTGGGCCGCCATTTTGCGCCTGAATGTTCGCGGTGCGGTGTAACAATAATTACAATTCACCCTGAAACAATCGTAAATAACGGAGTGTTTCGATGGTAAAGTTCGCAACTCTCTAAGACGTGACTGCGAGGCACGCACAACGTGAAACGGGATTGGGTATCATCAGCAAGTTGAGTATGTCAAGAGCGAAAAAACGCAGCAGCGGGAGAGAGTAAATCGGGATGCTACTGCCGTCCATAAATGACGTCACGCGATTTTGGACGAATTTTGACCCCCCCCCCCCCCCCCGGCTCGTCACACGGCGTCACAAAAAGTCAGACCCCCCCCCTCAAATATGACGTCACAAAGCTCTGCCCCCCCCCCCAAAAAAATATATAAAACGTGCTTCAAATCGCTGTAAACTATTGTGATTGTAGTGCGTATTTAACGTGGCGCTGCACTCTGACGTTGTAGGAGAAAACATTTATGAAAAAGTCTAATTAATTAAGTAGAACGTGTTGTCTACATTTATTTAAAGTTGCTTATTTTGATGCGACGTCACATTTCCCAAACCCCCCCCTCCCCCATCGTCACAAATGTCTGACACCCCCCCACCCCCCAAGGTGCGTGACGTCATTTATGGACGGCCCCTTCATTTTAAAAAATCCGCGGTTCTGATGGCTGGCGCTCAGGCTCAGGCAAAACAAGATGTGTGCAAGGCTCGTGTGGCGGTGGTGGTGGTCACAGACTGCAGGATTCAGGGTTCTGCGCGTCAAACGAGCCTCGGCACGACACTCGACCAGAACGCTGTTCGATCACCAAGTGCACAACCTCGTCGGGTTCTGAAATGTTCAAATCAGCGCTCGACGCTACGTGCAGCGTCGCATCGACTAGGCTCCATTATCGCAACTCGCTACTCTACGGGACGTCTGGCAAACGCACGACCAGGCTGCGGCGTGGATGACAAATCTTTGGCACGTGTCGTGACGGCGACTGCAAGGCCCGACCGCTGTTGGCCTCCTGCCGCCGAACGAAAACATCGCGAGGTCGTGCCCGTTACACTCTAAGCGCTCGCTACAAAGGAACCGTTGATACCTTGCTAATCTCGTCGGCGCGGCACACGAGGGGGTGGGTGGCCAGCTCCACGCCCGGTCGTCTTCGGTCTCCCTAGTGGCGACCGAGTCGACCTAGGGGAGGAACAGGCGCAGTGCTCTGCCACAAATTAATCACAATACCCTGTTGATCTCGAGGAGCACAGACCATCACGCTAACCATCTAACGCTAACCATCTAACGCTAACCATCTAACGCTGACCATCTAACGCTGACCATCTAACGCTAACCATCTAACGCTAACCATCTATTGCTGACCATCTAACGCTAACCATCTAACGCTAACCATCTAACGCTAACCATCTAACGCTAACCATCTAACGCTGACCATCTAACGCTAACCATCTAACCATCTAACGCTAACCATCTAACCACCTAACGCTGACCATCTAACCATCTAACGCTAACCATCTAACGCTAACCATCTAACGCTAACCATCTAACGCTAACCATCTAACCACCTAACGCTGACCATCTAACGCTGACCATCTAACAAAGACGATCAACGCATCGCGCGCTTTTAGACGCGCCTCTGCGGCCGTCTGGAACGCTCTCTTCCTTCTGCAATTTGTTGAAGCGATTTGTGTAAAGTTTTTTTGTCCTTCACCCCAAACCTCCAAATAACGCGTTTGGCTACGTACGGTGCGAAACAAGTTCAGCATACACACAAACATGCTCACGAAACCTTGCCTGCCTTACACAAGGGCGCTGCGTAAATGAACGCTAAGCTTCTCCCATTCAGAAATAAATTGAAGACCTTCTTAATTCCTAAGATATGTTAAATAAACTCGAGGCGTGTTTTGTTTTTCTGCACGACGCTCTGACGTCTGCTGCGTATTTGGAGGTTTTTCCCTCCACGTTTAGAATGGACATCACACATTTAGATCAGATTACTTGGCTGCTAGAAATTTCCACAAGATAAGCCATTTCGCTGGGCTATCATCTGTGGCCAGGTCGTTTGGTTTTAGTTGATTTAGAGAGATTTGCTTACCTTTCCTAGACGTTTCACTCCTATCGTGGACATCTGTGAAAAAGCAGCTTCATAGCTCATCGGATTTCTCCACGGTAAAATAAAGATGCCGATCCTGGGTTTGCTGCAAACCCTTACAAAAGTAGAATATGCATTAGCACCACCCCTTCCAAGGGGTCGATACAATAAGTACTAACTTGTGTACACACTGTCAACAACACTTCATTACTAATAACACTCTCGTGGTACATGCTGGTGGGTACAGGTGATGGAAGGCTGCAATTGCCCGCTGCCACTGCTGCTAGCGGCGGTAGGGCCTCCACTAGACTAGCGATACAGCCAACCATCGGCTACTAACCTGCTAAGGTTATGTGACAACGCCGTCACGGTTTCACCAGCTCCAGTGAACCCCACTAGAAACTTGGCCTACTCTTTCACGCTGGCCAGACACAGCTTTGAAGAGGCTCAGCTACCCATGAGTCAACCCACGCGGCCTGTAACGGACTGTCTGGGGCTGCTGGCACTGTGGCACACTGACACGGTGGGTGGCCAGCACCAGGGACGGCCGCCTTTGTCTCCCTCGTGGCGACGTTCACTTCACACAGCACCAGGTACTCATTTGAGGCTGTGTCCACCTAGGGGAGGCCCGGGACCGGTTCAGATAATCGCCGGTGTTGGTGGTGGCCGTAGGAGGGCAGTGGAACTCGGGTCTCTACCGACTCCGTAGCGCAGCGTGGCGCTAACCGTCGCCCCAAAGACAAAGATCCCCCGTGCAGCCTGTAACAGACTGTGGGGCAAGTGCTGTTAGCAGCGAGTAGCGGCACCTGTGAAGGCCGGCACGGCGCACGAGGGGGTGGGTGGCCAACACCACGCCCGGTCGCCTTTGTCTCCCCAGTGGCGACGTTGACTACACACCGCTACACCAGGTACGCATTTGAGGCCGAGTCGACCTAGGGGAGGCCCAGGACCGTGCCCCGTTGTTCCAGCTGCTCTGTCGTTATTCATCTTGACCGTCTCTGGGTCTCTCTGTAGTGAGTCTATGGATTTCTGTGTGGAGAATGTGGGTCTCTGTGTGGTGAGTCTTTGGATCTCTGTATCATGAGTCTGTGAGTCTCTGTGTGACGAGTCTGTGGGTGTCTGTGCGATGAGTCCATGGGTCTCTGTGTGGTGTGTCTGTGGGTCTCTGTGTGATGAGTTTATGGGTCTCTGTGTGAGTCTGTGGGTCTCTGTGTGGTGAGTCTGTGGGTCTCTGTGTGATGAGTCCGTGGGTCTCTGTGTGGTGAGTCTATGGGTCTCTGTGTGAGTCTGTGGGTCTCTGTGTGATGAGTCTATAGGTCTGTGTGACGAGTCTGTGGGTGTCTGTGTGGTGAGTCTGTGGGTCTCTGTGTGATTGGTTTATGGGTCTCTGTGTGATGAGTTTATGGGTCTCTGTGTGACGAGTCTGTGGGTCTCTGTGCGATGAGTCTGTGGGTCTCTGTGTGGTGAGTCTGTGGGTCTCTGTGTGATGAGTTTATGGGTCTCTGTGTGAGTCTGTGGGTCTCTGTGTGGTGAGTCTGTGGGTCTCTGTGTGATGAGTTTATGGGTCTCTGTAATCCACATGTTCCTCTCTCTGCCCCTCAGTGTAATCTTCATCAACATGTCTCTATACTGCTGGATGGAGACCAGTGATGAGGATGGTTGATGACAATGTCTGTACCCTCTGTGTGTTCTCTAAAACCCATGTTCCCATTTCTGTCTTTCAGTGTAATTTCAAGCATCTCAAAGCTTATTTGAGCACTTGTCAGGCAGTGTCTGTGTGTGTGTCTGTCTGTGTGTCTATGTGTGTGTGTCTGTGTCTCTAAACACTGTGACTAGGTATCCACAGGTGGACACGGGGACACAGGCAGACAGGGGGATACGGGGACAGTCTCCTGCCTCCGTCTGTGTCCGTGATTCTTCCGAGTCCGGGACATGATTTGCTCGAGACGCTGAGACACGGGGAGAAGGGAGACACGGGGAGGAGGGAGACACGGGGAGGGGGGAGATGCGGGGAGGAGGAGGAGGGAGACACGGGGAGGAGGAGGAGGGAGACACGGGGAGAAGGGAGACACGGGGAGGAGGGAGACACGGGGAGAAGGGAGACACGGGGAGAAGGGAGACACGGGGAGGAGGGAGACACGGGGAGGAGGGAGACACGAGGCGGAGGGAGACACGAGGAGGAGGGAGACACAGGGAGGGGGGAGACACGGGGAGGAGGGGGGAGACACGGGGAGGAGGGAGACACGAGGAGGAGGGAGACACGGGGAGGGGGGAGACACGAGGAGGAGGGAGACACGAGTAGGAGGGAGACACGGGGAGGGGGAGGGAGACACGGGGAGGGGGGAGACACGGGGAGGAGGGGGGAGACACGGGGAGGAGGGAGACACGAGGAGGAGGGAGACACGGGGAGGAGGGAGACACGGGGAGGAGGGAGACACGGGGAGGGGGGAGACACGAGGAGGAGGGAGACACGGGGAGGGGGAGGGAGACACGGGGAGGAGGGAGACACGAGGAGGGAGAGGGAGACACGAGGAGGAGGGAGACACGGGGAGGGGGAGGGAGACACGGGGAGGGGGAGGGAGACACGGGGAGGGGGAGGGAGACACGGGGAGGAGGGAGACACGGGGAGGAGGGAGACACGAGGAGGAGGGAGACACGGGGAGGGGGGAGACACGGGGAGGAGGGAGACACGAGGAGGAGGGAGACACGGGGGGGGGGGGAGACACGGGGAGGAGGGGGGAGACACGGGGTGGAGGGAGACACGAGGAGGAGGGAGACACGGGGAGGGGGGAGACACGAGGAGGAGGGAGACACGAGGAGGAGGGAGACACGGGGAGGGGGGAGACACGGGGAGGAGGGGGGAGACACGGGGAGGAGGGAGACACGAGGAGGAGGGAGACACGGGGAGGGGGGAGACACGGGGAGGAGGGGGGAGACACGGGGAGGAGGGGGGAGACACGGGGAGGAGGGAGACACGAGGAGGAGGGAGACACGGGGAGGGGGGAGACACGGGGAGGAGGGGGGAGACACGGGGAGGAGGGGGGAGACACGGGGAGGAGGGAGACACGAGGCGGAGGGAGACACGAGGAGGAGGGAGACACGGGGAGGAGGGAGACACAGGGAGGAGGAAGACACAGACACATATTAGTCACTCAGCTCTCTAGACCTTCCAGAACATCATTAGAATTAAAATGTGTGAACATTGCACTGCGTACACATGCATCCCCACGTCCACGTGTGTGTCCCCGTGTCTGTGTGTCTGTGTCCCCGTGTCTGTGTCCCTGTGTCTCCGTGTCCCCGTGTGTGTGTGTATGTGTGTCCGTGTCCCCGTGTCTCTGTGTCTCTGTGTCTGTGTGTCTGTGTGTCTGAGTGTGTGTCTGTGTGTGTGTCTGTGTGTCCCCGTGTCCGTGTGTCCCCGTGTCCGTGTGTCCGTGTGTCCCCGTGTCCGTGTGTCTGTGTGTGTGTCTGTGTGTGTGTCTGTGTGTCCCCGTGTCCGTGTGTCCGTGTGTCCGTGTCTGTGTGTCTGTGTGTGTGTGTCTGTGTGTGTGTCTGTGTGTCCCCGTGTCCGTGTGTCCGTGTGTCTGTGTGTCCCCGTGTCCGTGTGTCTCCATGTCCTCGTGTCCCCGTGTCCGTGTGTCCCCGTGTCCCCGTGTTTGTGTGTCTGTGTGTCCCCGTTTCTGTGTGTCTGTGTGTCTGTGTGTATGTGTGTCTGTGTGTCTGTGTGTCTGTGTGTCCCCGTGTCTGCGTGTCTGCGTGTCTGTGTGTCGCCGTGTCTCCGTGTCCCCGTGTCCCCGTGTCTCCGTGTCCCCGTGTTTGTGTGTCTCCGTGTCCCCGTGTCTGTGTGTCCCCGTGTCTCCGTGTCCCCGTGTCTGTGTATCCCCGTGTCTCCGTGTCCCCGTGTCTCCGTGTCCCCGTGTCTGTGTGTCCCCGTGTCTGTCTGTCTCCGTGTCCCCGTGTCCCCGTGTCTGTGTCCCCGTGTCTCTCCGTGTCCCTGTGTTGTCCCCGTGTCCCCGTGTCTGTGTCCCCGTGTTCCCGTGTCTGTGTGTCCCCGTGTCTGTGTGTCCCCATGTCCCCGTGTCTGTGTCCCCATGTCCCCGTGTCTGTGTCCCCATGTCCCCGTGTCTGTGTCCCCATGTCCCCGTGTCTATGTCCCCGTGTCTCCGTGTTGTCCCCGTGTCTATGTCCCCGTGTCCCCGTGTCTATGTCCCCGTGTCTCCGTGTTGTCCCCGTGTCTGTGTGTCCCCGTGTCTGTCTGTCTCCGTGTCCCCGTGTCCCCGTGTCTGTGTCCCCGTGTCTCTCCGTGTCCCTGTGTTGTCCCCGTGTCCCCGTGTCTGTGTCCCCGTGTTCCCGTGTCTGTGTGTCCCCGTGTCTGTGTGTCCCCATGTCCCCGTGTCTGTGTCCCCATGTCCCCGTGTCTGTGTCCCCATGTCCCCGTGTCTGTGTCCCCATGTCCCCGTGTCTGTGTCCCCATGTCCCCGTGTCTGTGTCCCCATGTCCCCGTGTCTGTGTCCCCATGTCCCCGTGTCTGTGTCCCCATGTCCCCGTGTCTCCGCGTTGTCTCCGTGTCCCCGTGTCTGTGTCCCCATGTCCCCGTGTCTCCGCGTTGTCTCCGTGTCCCCGTGTCTGTGTCCCCATGTCCCCGTGTCTGTGTCCCCATGTCCCCGTGTCTGTGTCCCCATGTCTCCGTGTTGTCCCCGTGTCCCCGTGTCTGTGTCCCCATGTCCCCATGTCCCCGTGTCCCCGTGTCTCCGCGTTGTCTCCGTGTCCTACTACCTGCTTCCTCTCTTTCCTCTCCTGCTCATCTCTTTGTGCCGCTTTCAAGATGGCCGCTCTCCCCGTCTCCACGGCAACCGTCTTGTCCATCTCCATGGCAACCGAATTCTTCGTCTCCAAGGCTACCGATGACTCCATCTCCAGAGCAACCGGCTTCGCCCTCTCCATAGCAACCACCTCTCCATTCTCACCCACAAACCCTTCGCCTGTTTCCATGTCAGCCTGTGAAATGCTCGGGATGCTGTTCTGACCACTGTCGCTAAGGCAGTTGCTAGGGCTGTTGCTAGGGCTGTTGCTAGGGCTGTTGCTAGGGCTGTTGCTAGGGCTGTTGCTAGGGCTGTTGCTAGGGCTGTTGCTAGGGCTGTTGCTAGGGCTGTTGCTAGGGCTGATGGCTATGGGCTTGCTGTTGCCATCACAGCTGTCAGTCTGACTGTCGCCGATGCGGCTGTTCATGTGGTTATTGTTATTGGTGTTGCTGTGGCTATTGTTGCCATGGCTCTTGTTGCCGTGGCTGCTGTTGCCGTGGCTCTTGTTGCCATGGATGCTGTTGTCGTGGCTCTTGTTGCCATGGATGCTGTTGCTGTGGCTCTTGTTGCCATGGCTGCTGTTGTCGTGGCTCTTGTTGCCGTGGCTGCTGTTGCCGTGGCTGCTGTTGCCGTGGCTGCCGTTGTCATGGCTGTCGTTGCCGTGGCTGTAAGCCTCACCGCTGCTGCTGCTTTGGCTGTCGGTGAGGCTGTTGTTGGTCAGACTGTCCTGACTTTGGCCGCCTGTCTGGCCGACGGTCTGGCTGCTGCTGCTGCTGCTGGTGCAACCGTCGCCATGGCGGCGATCCGTCCGACCATCGGGCTGGCCGTGAGTGAGGCTGTCCGTCCGGCTGTCGTCTCGGCTGTCGCTGTGGCTCTCCCCAGTTTCACCCTTTGTCTGACTGTTGCTTTGGCTGTCGCCGTTCGGGCTGTTGGCCTCACAGTTTGCCTGCGTGTCACAATGATTGTTAGTCTGCCTGTCAGCTGGGTGACTGCTCTGACTGTCTGTCTGCGTGTCAGCTGGGTGACTGCTCTGATTGTCTGTCTGCGTGTCAGCTGGGTGACTACTCTGACTGTCTGTCTGTGTGTCAGCTGGGTGACTAGTCTGACTGTCTGTCTGCCTGTCAGCTGGGTGACTGCTCTGACTGTCTGCCTGTGTGTCAGCTGGGTGACTGCTCTGACTGTCTGTCTGTGTGTCAGCTGGGTGACTAGTCTGACTGTCTGTCTGCCTGTCAGCTGGGTGACTGCTCTGACTGTCTGCCTGTGTGTCAGCTGGGTGACTGCTCTGACTGTCTGCATGTGTGTCAGCTGGGTGACTAGTCTGACTGTCTGTCTGCATGTCAGGCCGGCTGTCTGCCTGCGTGTCAGCTGGGTGACTACTCTGACTGTCTGTCTGTGTGTCAGCTGGGTGACTGCTCTGACTGTCTGTCTGCCTGTCAGCTGGGTGACTAGTCTGACTGTCTGTCTGCCTGTCAGCTGGGTGACTACTTTGACTGTCTGCCTGCCTGTCAGCTGGGTGACTACTTTGACTGTCTGTCTGCCTGTCAGCTGGGTGACTGCTCTGACTGTCTGTCTGCCTGTCAGCTGGGTGACTACTTTGACTGTCTGCCTGTGTGTCAACTGGGTGAATGCTCTGACTGTCTGCCTGCTTGTCAGACTGACCGTCAGTCTGCCTGTTGGCATCGCCATCAGCCCGCCCGACAGTCCGACTGTTGCTACGGGCAACGCTGCCGCCCTTGGCCCGCCCCTTTGTTTGCCTGTTGTCGGCAGTCTGACCAGTGTTGTTGTCACGGCTGTTGCTACGGCCTCTACTGGTCTGGCTGTTCCCTTGGCTACCAGGCCGCCTGTTGGTCTCGCCATTGCCAGGCGTCTTTTTTGGCTGTTGCTGTCGACTGTTTCTACGAGTTGTTGTGGTTGTTGCGGTTGTTGCGGTGGTGGTGGTGGTGGCTCTCATGTGACTGTTCTTGTCAGGGGCTCGGTTGTTGCTCCTGGTGGTGGCTGTCGTGGCGGTGGCGGTGGTGGTTCGGTTGTTGCCAGGTGGTGGTAGCCGTGGAAGTTGTGGCCGACGCGACTGTTGTCTGGCTGTCGTTTGGAACCTGGTTGTTGTTGCTGCTGTTGCTGGCGGTGCTGGTGGTTGAAGTGGGACTGTTGTTGCTGGTGGTAGCCGTGGTTGTTGTCGCCATCTGACTGTTGCCGTCTGTCATTGTATTGCTGCTGCTGGTGGTGGTGGTGGCTGTGGTTGTGGTTGTTGTTGTCGTCTGACTGTCCTCGCTTGCAGTTTGGCTGTCGCTAGCGGTGGTAGTTGCAGGGCCGTTGCTATCGGCATCCTCGCTGCTTGCGGTTGCCGTCCGACTGTTCTTCTCCGCGTTGTTGCTCGGGGTGCCGGCGCCTATCGAGGGGGTGGCTGTAGCGGTGTTGTCCGTGGCTCCGTTGCCAACGGTGACGGCGGTGGTTGTTGCGCAGCTGCTGCTACTTTTGCAGCTCTTGCTACTCTGGCTGTTGCTGCGGTCCCGGCTGTTGTTGTTGCTGTTTTGGCTGTTGCCCGGCGGGCTGTACAGAACCTTGGAGACCTGAGCCGCGAGTGTTGCCGTGGGCAACGCCACCGCTTGAATCAGAAGCACGGGGTTGCCGTGGCGAGCGGGGGAGTTGCCACGGCGACCGGGGGAGTTGCCACGGCGACCGGGGGCCCGGTCCAGGCTCCGGCTGCGGAGAAACGGGGAGTGGGGGGGGGGCACCGGGGAACGGGGGCAGACTGAGTGACACAGGGAGGGGGGGGGGAGACACGGGGGCGGGGGGGGGAGACACGGGGGGGAGGGGGAAACGGGGGGGGGAGACACGGGGGGGGGGGGGAGACACGGGATGGGGGGGGGTGACATTGTTAGTCATTGTCATCATCACTGTTATCGTCACTGTCATCATCGTCACCACTCATCATCACCGACACGATCTGTGTTGTGGTTGTGCACGGCAGCTGCTGCTGTTGCTGTACATAGTTGTTGTATTTGGTTGTAGTTGTTGTTGTAGCACCAGTGATGTTTACTGTCAATGTTCTAAGTTGTAATCCAATGCTAAGATCCCCCTACCGTACTCATTTGAGGCTGAGGTTGTTGTGGTGGTTGTTGTGGTGGTTGTTCCTGTGGTTGTTGGGGTTGTGGTGGTGGTGGTTGTGATTGTGGTGGTTGTGGCCTCAAGTTGTACATAGGGGCTGTCCATAAATGACGTCACACACGTGGGGAGGGGTTTGATAAATGTGACGTCACGTCAAAATGCGCAACTTTAAATACATATAAACAATACAATACTTATAACAATCATTTTGATTAATTTTCATTATTTACTATTTGATAATTTAAATTTATAAAGTTACCTTTTATTTATTCCATGAAGGAGCATTTTGCTTCTCCATGGGAGAATGGAGAAGCATAATTTTTATTTATTTTTAATGATTATTATTGAACATTTTTATTTTAATGATTCTACCAGGGCTTTTCATTCTGTGAAATGAATAAACATTGTTATAATTGTACTCTCCTTTGTGCTTCGTTCTACTACAAAGTTTCAAGTATTTTTTTTCTAGTTATAATTACATTTTATATTTTATAATTATAAGAGAATTTCAATATAACATTCTGAACATCTGCAGTTTTAGACGTTGAATATTTTCAAGTAAATTTTATGCTAAATTTCAGCTTTCCAACGCCCCCTTTTTAATAAATGTTTTCTCCTACAACATCAGAGTGCAGCGCCACATTAAATACGCACTACAATGACAATAGTTTAAAGCGCTTTGACACATGTTTTATATATTTTAATAGAATTATGGTTTTGGGGAGGGGGGGGTCAAAAATCGGCCAAAATCTCGTGACGTCATTTATGGACGGCCCCATAGTCTGGCACAAGCGTCGTGGTGACGTCACCGCCACTTAGTGGCGAATGGCGGTTGTTGTGGTGGCTGTTGTGGTGGTTGTGGTTGTTGTGGTGGTTGTTGTGGTTGTGGTGGTGGTGGTTGTGGTGGTTGTGGTTGTTGTGGTGGTTGTGGTTGTTGTGGTGGTTGTTGTGGTGGTGGTTGTTGTGGTTGTTGTTGTGGTTGTGGTGGTGGTTGTTGTGGTTGTTGTTGTGGTGGTTGTGATTGTGGTGCTGGTTGTTGTTGTTGTGGTGGTTGTGGTTGTTGTGGTTGTTGTGGTTGTGGTGGTTGTTGTGGTGGTTGTTGTGGTGGTTGTGATTGTGGTGGTTGTGATTGTAAAGCTGTGGTGGTGGTTGTGATTGTGGTGGTGGTTGTGGTTGCTGTAGTTGTTGTGGTTGTAATTGTGGTGGTGGTTGTGATTGTGGTGGCAGCAGTTGTTGTTGTCTTGGTGGATGTTGTCGTAGTGGCTGTTGTTGTGGTAGTTGTTGTAGTTGGTGTGGTGGTTACTGTGGTTGTGGTGGTTGTTATTGTTGTGGTAGTTGTTGTCATGGTGGTTGTCATGGTGGTTGTTGTCATGGTTGTGGTAATTGCTGTCGTGGTTGTTGTCATGGTTGTTGTTGTGGTGGTTGTGGTGGTGGTTGCTGTAGTTGTTGTGGTGGGTGTGATTGTGGTGGTTGTGATTGTAAAGCTGTGGTGGTGGTTGTAATTGTGGTGGCGGCGGTTGATGTTGTCATGGTGGATGTAGTGGTGGTTGCTGTAGTTGTTGTGGTGGTTTCTGTGGTTGTGGTGGTTGTTGTGGTAGTTGTTGTCATGGTGGTTGTTGTGGTAGTTGTTGTCGTGGTGAATGTTGTTGTGGTGGTTGTTGTAGTGG
The DNA here is from genome assembly GCF_015708825.2 of Lethenteron reissneri. Classification (NCBI taxonomy): domain Eukaryota; kingdom Metazoa; phylum Chordata; class Hyperoartia; order Petromyzontiformes; family Petromyzontidae; genus Lethenteron; species Lethenteron reissneri. Next base: position 2,537,796 of record NC_083847.1, read on the forward strand.
ATGTCGTAGTGGTTGTTGTGGTGGTTGTTGTCATGGTTGTTGTGGTGGTTGTCGTGGTAGTTGTTGTTGTGGTTGTTGTCATGGTTGTTGTGGTGGTTGTCGTGGTAGTTGTTGTCGTGGTTGTTGTGGTAGTTGTTGTCGTGGTAGTTGTTGTTGTAGTTGTTGTGGTAGTTGTTGTGGTAGTTGTTGTCATGGTTGTTGTCATGGTTGTGGTGGTTGTTGTGGTAGTTGTTGTGGTTGTTGTTGCTGCTGCTGCTGCTACCGGGCGAGGGAGCTCTGTGGCTCTTGCCCATGGAGGCGATGGTTGGGGTCAGGAGTCGCCCCAGCCCCTCCCGCACCCCGGCGCAGGCACTTCCCGCCAGCTCCCTGGACACCCGCATCGGGGTCCTCGCGGGCGCCTTTCTCGCAACCTCCCTGGACACCCGCGCAGAGTTTTCGTTCAGGCACTTCCCGGCGACCTCCCCGGACACCTGCGCGGGGTCCACGAAGGGGTCCTTCGAGGGGTCCTTCGAAAGCACCGGTGCCTGATTCTCTCCGGACACCTGCGTCGGGTCCTTCGAGAGGTCCACGGACGCCTGTGCCTGATTTTCTGTCAACGCTCCTGTTGAGTCGTTTGAGGATCCTTCGGAGGTTTCTTCATTTTTTACTTCATTTTTGACTTCGCTACCATCCGCGGACACCTGTGCCTGATTTTCTTCGCATGCCACCTCTGGGTCCTTCACCGAGGGGTCCTCGGCCGAGACCACGTTGGACACCTCTGCCTGATTGCTTTCGGACGCGCCATTTATTATTATTTTCTTCGAGGGACCTTTCTTTAAATTCTCCTTGGACGCCCGCGCCTGCTGCCGTGCGAGAACGCCGCTTGACGACGCCCGCTGTGGGTCCTTGCCAGGGTCCTTGCGAGACGGAAGGCGTCCGAGGGAGGCGCTCCTCTGAGTGCCTGATTTTAGGGAAAACAAAATATAGAAAATTAATCTTGATTTTAAGTATTCTTGGTTCTTTCGGTAAAGTCAGCAGACTCGGCCCACTTAGTCGATGACAGCAGAGCCACAGCCAATCAACGTCAATCAAACCCTGCCCCGCTGTTGTAAAAATATGGCAACTACTGTACTGTAGGGGTGATCACGTGGATTTTGGATTAACCGAAGCAACGTAAATGTTCGGTTTAGGCACCGCGTGTGTGACCTGTAAGTAAACATTTCCAAGAATAACACGACGTAATAACTGTTTTTTTATTAATTTGGGGTTCATATTCTTGGATCTTTCGGTAAAGTCACGTAGAAGGGAAATAACAAAATAATGAAAATAAAACATAATAAAATAAAATTCTCATGACGTTTCGGCCACAACGCAAGCAGCCGTCCTCAGGTGAAGAACAGAGCTGTCGGAAAGACAGCGCCCTAATGAACATCGCTGCCAAGCTCAGCAGTGTTCATCGGGACGCTGTCTTTCTGGTTAAGAACAGAGCTGTCAGAAAGACAGCGTCCCAATGAACACTGCTGAGCTTGGCAGCGATGTTCATTAGGGCGCTGTCTTTCCGACAGCTCTGTTCTTCACCTGAGGACGGCTGCTTGTGTTGTGGCCGAAACGTCGTGATAATTTTATTCTGTTTTATTTGTATTATTTCCCTTCTACGTGACTTTACTGAAAGATCCACGATTATTAATTCATGTCAAAGTCTCAGCTGCCGCGGTTAATCCGCAAATCGGATGAAGCCGCACGCGGATAATGGAGAGTCGACTGTGTAGCGCCATTCACACAAGGCCTTACACTGCGCTTTGCAACGCAACCCCATCTTCTTGGTTCTTTCGGTAAAGTCACGTAGAAGGGAAGTAATAAAATAATAAAATAATAAAACATAATATATTAAAAAAAAAATGTTACTTCCCTTCTACGTGACTTTACCGAAAGAACCAAGAAGATGAATCCCTGCAGTCACGAAAGCTTTAAATCGAAACAATCCCAGTCGCAATAAAACCCCTTAACGTTAAAACTAAGAGGAGGATAAAGCAACCCCCCTACAACAGACGGGGGGACGTGCGACAGAAAACAAACGTGGTTCTCGGACGAGCCCCCAAAAAGCTCCACTGGTACGGAGCGTCCCGAACGGACCGAGGCGGAGACGATTGACAGGGACGAGGCGGCCCCTGGCTACCGAACGCTTCGTCGCCCATTGAACGCGGAAGAGTGTGTTCGTCGGTAACTCTCTCGGATTCGGTGGATCGAGGTTGCCGGACAGGGGGCATCACGCGGTTTCAGGCAGATCCCCGAGATAAAAAGTGGAGCCACTTGACCCGTCACAGCCACCGTTTAGCGCTCGCTCCAGGAGTGGAGAAAGCAAAGACGAAGAAAGATCCCCCGGATAGCCTCAACAGACTGTTAGGGCAAGTGCTGTCAGTGAGCAGCAGCACCACGCCTTTGTCTCCCCGGCGGTGATGTTGACACAACGCACCAGGTACTCATTTGAGGCCGAGTCGACCTAGGGGAGGCCCAGGACCGTTTCAGATAATCGTCACTGCTTTTGGCCGTGAGTGGGAATCGAACTCGGGTCGCTGAGTTCGTAGCGTCGGGTGCTAACCGCTGCACCACCACTCCCCCAGCAACCGTTTAGCGCCCCCCCCATACCCCTCCCCTACCTACCCCCCCACCTACCCCTCCCCCCTACCTACCCCCCCACCAACCCCTTCCCCCACCTACCCCTCCCTCCCACCGACCCCCCCCACCTACCCCCCCCACCTATCCCTCCCCCCCTACCCCTCCCCCCTACCCCTCCCCCCTACCTACCCCCCACCAACCCCTTCCCTACCTACCCACCTACCCCTCCCCCCCCCACCTACCTACCCCCCCCCACCTACCCCTCCCCCCCACCTACCCCCCCCACCTACCCCTCTCCCCCCCTACCCCTCCCCCCTACCTACCCCCCCAACCCCTTCCCCCACCAACCCCTCCCCCACCTACTCCTCCCACCCACAAACGGGGGTCTAAATTCAAACTGCTCGTCGTGGCGAATTCTCATGGGTGGAAAAGAACGCAAAAATTAAACGGGCACCTCGTGAGGGCAGCGCCGCGGACACCTCGGAGAGCAGCGGGGTCCTCGATCGCTCACGGCCCACGGAAGAGCTCCTGGGTGCTGGGAACGCCGAGGAAGAAGAAGAAGAAGCAGGCACACGCAGCGCGCCGTCAAAGTCGCTCGCTCGCTCATGAAAGTTTAAAACGCGGCAACAAATGGAACTTTGCGAGAGAGAAAAAGGCCACTCAGAGGTGCCGTCAAAAAAATGTAATCAAATGTGGGAGGAGAGGGTCTTGGGAGAGAGACACCCAGTCCGCTTCAGTGGGTGTCACTGTGTGTGTGCGCGTCACTGTATGTCACTATTCAACTCCATCAGAAAGGTAACCTGCAGCGCCACACCTATTACCATCATTAGGGGGAAAAACGGTGATCCAATCTCCGACCCCCAGGAACAGGTTTGCAGATTTGCTGAGCATTTCTGTGAGGTCCTGGGGGAGGGAAAATCTCTCAGCCAGGAAAACATCATGGCACAAAGTGGGGATAACCCTGCTGAGGCTGCGGTGCCTCAAATATTGGAAGAGGTCACCCCCTGTGAGTGGCTGGCTGAGGTGCCAGCTGTTGAGGAATTACTGAAGGCGATCCGGAGTCTGAGACCAGGAAAGGCACCGGGCCGAGATGATCTCCCAAGCGAAATGCTGAGGGAGGGTGGCGTTTGTGCACAGACTGCCCTATATGACATAACAGTCTGGACCACTGGACGGGTTCCGCAGGACTGGAAGGATGCCCTGGTGGTCTCCCCCTCTTTAAGAAGGGGGACCGCACAGACTATAACAACTACAGGGGCATCTCACTCCTCAGCGTGCCGAGAAAGGTCCTGGCAAGGATTATTCAACATCGCCTTGCCAGGCACGCTGAGGAGAGGCTTGCTTAGCCCCAATGCGGTTTCAGGAAAGGGCGGTCCTGCACAGATGCCATATTTGCTGTCTGTCTGCTACAGCAGAGGTGTAGGGAATTCCAACAAGACCTACATCTCTGCTTTATTGACCTGGTCAAGGCCTATTATACCATCAGTAGGCCTGGGCTCTGGGTTGTTCTTCGTGCTTTCGGAGTCCCTGACCCTCTGCTCACAATCATTAAGGACCTTCATGATGGTGAGCGGGCCCGGGTAAAACTACGTGGCCGGGAGTCAGAGCTATTCCCTGTACACCTTGGGGTGCGACAGGGATGTCCTCTGGCTCCCACATTATTTAACATCTGTTTTGACCACGTAGTTCGTGAAGCCTTCAATAGCTGTACCGGAGGAATTTACATTTGGTGCAGATATAATGGGAGGCTGATCGATGCCCAAGTGCGGTCAAGGGATGGCTCCCTATTGGTCAACCACGTTATGTATGCCGCTGATTTGGTAATTGCTGCTCATTCAGAGGAGGAGTTGGAGACGCTTCTGCTGAAACTGGAGCGTGCCACTAAGAGGTGGGGCCTTACCATCAGCCCCACTAAAACTAAGCACCTGCCTGGGTATTTTGTACCATCGGATACTCCACCCCCACAACTCCCAATCGGTGATGGGGCAGTTGTGGAGAGAGTGGAGAGTTTCCCATACCTGGGCAGTGTGCTCATGACCGGCTCCGGTTTAACAGCAGAGGTCTCACTCCGAATCAGTCGAGCGGCAATATATTTTCATCGGTTGCGTAACGCTGTGTGGAAGCTACCTGGTCTGTGGCTCCACACGAAGCTTCATGTCTTCTCGGCCACAGTCATTCCCTCCCTTCTCTACGCTTGCGAAACGTGGACCCCCCTAATGGAGCATCTTCGCCGGTTAGAAACGTTTAGGCTGGCCTGCCTATGGTCCATCCTGGGTTTAACCAGGCTGGATCGTGTGAGGAGCTCACAAATCCTTGAAAGATCTGGGCAAAGTCCCATCGGTGAGTTCCTCCGGCAGGCAAGGCTGCGTTGGCTGGGTCATGTAGCCCGCATGCCCAGCCACAGCATGCCTAAACAGCTTTTGTTCGGCCGGATAGAGGGGGCTAAATGGGCACGGCACGGGCTAGAGACGAGATGGAGTGATGTGGTACAAGAGGACGTGGAGCTGAGTGGACTTGCCGATGACTGGTACCAGCGGTGTCAAGATCGGCCTCAGTGGAGGAGGCTCATGAAGGAGACTGCTGGCCAGTTGGAGGCAGTTGCCCTCCAACAACAACGGACGGCGGAGGAGCGACGCTCACAACAACGAGCGGAGCGCCGGGTGGCTAAAGCACAGCAAGTTGGCACAGTCGGGGGCACAGGTGGTGCATCAGCCAGTCGTCTCAGTCATCTCAGTCAGTCGACCCGTGGCACCTGCTGGGTCTGCCCTGTGACCTCTTGCCAGCGGGCGTTCGACACTTCACGTGGCCTCAAGGTGCACATGGCCTGGCACAAGCGTCGTGGTGACGGTTGTTGTTGGTGGTGTTGATGGTAGTGTTGAAGGTGGTGGTGTTTATAGCGGTAGTTGTGGTGGTTGTGGTGGTGATTGTGGTGGTGGTTGTGTTAGCGGTTGTGGTGGCGGTTGTGGTGGTGGTGTTGGTGGTTGTGGTGGTGGTTGTGTTGGTGGTTGTGTTGGTGGTTGTGTTGGTGGTTGTGGTGGTTGTGGTTGTTCTCACCGGGTGAGCGGCGTTCAATTGACTGGATCAACAACTCCTGCTTCTGTTCCTGCAACAACCACAACCAACAACACACAACATCAACAACCACGACCATCACCACAACCACTACCACCACCACTACCACCATTACCACCGCCACCTTTACCACCACAACTACCACAACCACCTCCACCACCACATCCACCATCACCACCACCACCATCATCATCACCACAACCACCACCACCTCCACTACCACCACCATCAACAACAACCGCCATTCTCCACTAAGTAGTGGTGACGTCACCATGGCACCTGTGCCAGGCTAGGTGCACTTTGAGGCCACGAGAAGTACCGAAGGCTCGCTGGCAGGTCACAGGACAGACCCAGCAGGTGCCATTGGTTGACTGACTGAGATGACTGGCAGATGCACCACCCGTGCCCCCTACTGTGCAAACTTGCTGTGTTTTAGCCACCCGGCGCTCCGCTCGTTGTTGTGAGCGTCGCTCCTCCATCCTCCGTTGTTGTTGTTGGAGGGCGACTGCCTCCAACTGCCCAGTAGCGTCGTTCACGAGCCTCCTCCATAGAGACCGTTCTTCACACTCCTGGGACCAGTCTACGGGAAGTCCGCCCAGCTCCAAATCCTCCTGTACCACATCACTCCATCTCCTCTCTAGTCCGTACCCGTTTAGCCCCCTCTATCGGGCCAAACAGAAGCTGCTTGGGTATGCGGTGGCTGGGAATGCGGGCTACGTGACCCAGCACTATAGCCTTGCCTGCCGGAGCTCACTAATGGGAATGTGTCCAGATCATTCTAGGATTTGTGAACTCCTCACACAATCCAGTCTTGTTAAACCCAGGAAGGATCGTAGGCAGGCCAGCCTACATGTTTTTAACCTGTGCAGATGTTCTATTAGTGGGGTCCATTTTTCACAAGCATAGACAAGGGAGGGCACGATTGTGGTCGAGAAGACCCGAAGCTTTGTGTGGAGCGACAGACCAGGTAGCTTTCACACAGGATTACACAGCCGATGACAAAATATTGCTGCCAGACTGATTCGGAGACCTCTGCTGTCAAATCGGAACTGGTCATGAGCACAATGCCCAGGTATGGAAAACTCTCCGCTCCCTCCACAACTGCTCCATCACCAAAGGGGAGTTGAGAGGGTGGAGTGTTTGGTGTCACAAAATACCCAGGCAGGTGTTTAGTTTAGTGGCACAATCCAGGTTCACCAGCAATGCCTCCAACTCCTCCGAGTGAGCAGCAATCACCAGACCATCAGCATACATAACAAGGTTGACCAATAAGGAGCCATCCCTTGACCGCACCCAGGCATTGATCAGCCTCCCATTGTATCTGTACCCGATGGAATTTCCTCCGGTACGGGCATGGTAGGCTTCTCGAACTACGTGGTCAAATATGATGTTAAATAGTGTGGGAGCTAGAGGACATCCCTGTTGCACCCCAAGGTGTACAGGGAATGGCTCTGACTCCTAGCCACGTAGCTTCACCCGGGCCTGCCCACAAGCCCCTTGCATACACTAACCTAACGACATACACACCCCCCACTCACACCACCACGGCCCACATACACACACGCACACACCACCTCTACCATACACACACACAGCATGCACCACTTACACACAGCCAGTACCGCCAAGTATAAAGGCCTACACACACCACCTCTACCATACACACACACAGTCGGCACCGCATGCACACCACCTGTGCAGCATTGTACATACTGACGTACACCCCCTACGCTACACAAGCGACAGTACACCAAACATTACAGTACACTCCACCACCAGCACCACCATCACCACCATCACCACCACAACCACCACACAACCACCACAACCACCAGCGCCACCATCACCACCATCACTACCACAACCACCACAAGCACCAGCACCACCATCACCACTATCACCACCACAACCACCACAACCACCACTACCACCATCACCACCACAAGCACCACAACCACCACAACCACCAGCGCCACCATCACCACCACAAGAACCACAACCACCACAACCACCACAACCACCAACACTACCATCACCACCATCACCACCACAACCACCACAACCACCAACACTACCATCACCACTATCACCACCACAAGCACCACAACCACCACAACCACCACAAGCACCACAACCACCACAAGCACCAGCACCACCATCACCACCACAAGCACCACAACCACCACAACCACCACAAGCACCAGCGCCACCACCACCACTATCACTACCACAACCACCACAACCACCACTACCACCATCACCACCACAAGCACCACAACCACCACAAGCACCAGCGCCACCATCACCACTATCACCACCACAACCACCACAACCACCACTACCACCAACACTACCATCACCACCACAACCACCACAACCACCACTACCACCACAACCACCACAAGCACCAGCGCCACCATCACCACTATCACCACCACAACCACCACTACCACCAACACTACCATCACCACCACAACCACCACAACCACCACTACCACCACAACCACCACAAGCACCAGCGCCACCATCACCACTATCACCACCACACCCACCACAACCACCACAACCACCCCAAGCGCCAGCGCCACTACCAGTATGCGGTCCCGCCTGGCGCGTGTCTCCATCTGCCTCTGCAGCAGCGTGTTTCTCCGCGTCTCCTGGTGTCGGCGTGTCTCCGTGAGACGCGTCTCCTCCTGCTGCTGTCTCTGGGCTGTCTCCCTGCGCACAGCCTCCACAGCACGTTCCGCTGAGAGACGTGGAGACAGAGACACGGGGTGAGACACGGGGTGAGACACGGGGTGAGACACGGAGAGAGACACGGGGTGAGACACGGGGTCAGACACGGAGACACGGAGAGAGACACGGGAAGTGAGACACGGACAGACGGGAGGTTAGACACGGGGGGGTGGGACACAGAAACAAGGGAAAGGTGAGAGAGAGACACACGGAGACACACGGAGACACGGGGTGAAACACGGAGAGACGGAAGGTGAGACACAGAGCCAAGGGGTGAGACACGGAGAGAGACATGGGGGGAGATGCAGACACAAGGGGAGACACGGAGACAATTCAGACACCCGGGCTTGCAAGCCAAAGCAGTCTCGGCCGTATGTTCCGCTGAGACTCACGGAAACAGGATGACAGAGACACGGAGACACGGAGACAAGCTGAGATAAACACGGAGACAAGCTGAGATAAACACGGAGACAAGCTGAGATAAACACGGAGGGATGTGGCAAGTGAGACGGAGAGACGACGCATAACGCTGGAGACACGAGGAGACACGAGGAGACACAGAGAGAGGGGGAGACACAGAGAGATGGGGAGACACAGAGAGATACTGGGAGAGATATCAGGAGACACGGGGAGATGATGCAGAGAGCCGTGGGGTTGTTGTGGTGGTTGGAGTTATTGTTGTTGTGGTGGTGGACGTAGTGGTTGTGGTTGTTGTGGAAGTTGTTCTGATGATTTTTGTTTTGGTTGTTGGGTTGTTGTGGTGATTGCATCCATGGTTGTGGTTGTTGTGGAAGTTGTTCTTATAGTTGTTGTGGTGGTGGTGGTTATAATTATGATTGTTGTTGTTGTGATGGTGGTTGTAGTCATGATTGTTATAGATGTTGTGGTGATTGGAGATATTGTGGTGGTGGTGGTGGTTATTATAGTTGTTGTGGTGCTTGTAGTCATGATTGTGGTGGTTGTTGTTGTGTTTGTTTGTTTTGTTTGCTGCGGTAGTGGTTGTAGTCATTGTTGTGGTGGTTGTTGTTGTTTGTTGTGGCGTTTGTTGCGGTAGTGGTTGTAGTCATTGTTGTGGTGGTTGTTGTTGTGGTTGTTGTTGTGTTTGTTGTGGCGTTTGTTGCGGTAGTGGTTGTAGTTATTGTTGTTGTTGTTGTTTTTGTTGTGGTTGTTGTTGTGTTTGTTGTGGCATTTGTTGCGGTAGTGGTTGTAGTCATTGTTGTGGTGGCTGTTGTTGTGGTTGTTGTGGCGTTTGTTGCGGTAGTGGTTGTAGTCATTGTTGTGGTGGCTGTTGTTGTGTTTGTTGTGGCGTTTGTTGCGGTAGTGGTTGTAGTCATTGTTGTGGTGGCTGTTGTTGTGGTTGTTGAGGCGTTTGTTGCGGTAGTGGCTGTAGTCATTGTTGTGGTGGTTGTTGTTGTAGTTGTTGTGGCGTTTGTTGCGGTAGTGGTTGTAGTCTTTGTTGTGGTGGTTGTTGTTGTGTTTGTTGTGGCGTTTGTTTCGGTAGTGGTTGTAGTCATTGTTGTGGTGGTTGTTGTTGTGGTTGTTGTGGCGTTTGTTGCGGTAGTGGTTGTAGCCATTGTTGTTGTGGCTGTTGTTGTGGTTGTTGTGGCGTTTGTTGCGGTAGTGGTTGTAGCCATTGTTGTGGTGGCTGTTGTTGTGGTTGTTGTGGCGTTTGTTGCGGTAGTGGTTGTAGTCATTATTGTGGTGGCTGTTGTTGTGGTTGTTGAGGCGTTTGTTGCGGTAGTGGTTGTAGTAATTGTTGTGGTGGCTGTTGTTGTGGTTGTTGTGGCGTTTGTTGCAGTAGTGGTTGTAGTCATTGTTGTGGTGGTTGTTGTTGTGGTTGTTGTGGCGTTTGTTGCGGTAGTGGTTGTAGTCATTGTTGTGGTGGCTGTTGTTGTGGTTGTTGTGGCGTTTGTTGCAGTAGTGGTTGTAGTCATTGTTGTGGTAGTTGTTGTTGTGGTTGTTGTGGCGTTTGTTGCGGTAGTGGTTGTAGCCATTGTTGTGGTGGCTGTTGTTGTGGTTGTTGTGGCGTTTGTTGCAGTAGTGGTTGTAGTCATTGTTGTGGTGGTTGTTGTTGTGGTTGTTGTGGCGCTTGTTGCGGTAGTGGTTGTAGTCATTGTTGTGGTGGCTGTTGTTGTGGTTGTTGTGGCGTTTGTTTCGGTAGTGGTTGTAGTCATTGTTGTGGTGGTTGTTGTTGTGTTTGTTGTGGCGCTTGTTGCGGTAGTGGTTGTAGTCATTGTTGTGGTGGTTGTTGTTGTGGTTGTTGTGGTGTTTGTTGCGGTAGTGGTTGTAGTCACTGTTGTGGTGGCTGTTGTTGTGGTTGTTGTGGTGTTTGTTGCGGTAGTGGTTGTAGTCTTTGTTGTGGTGGTTGTTGTTGTGTTTGTTGTGGCGCTTGTTGCGGTAGTGGTTGTAGTCATTGTTGTGGTGGTTGTTGTTGTGGTTGTTGTGGTGTTTGTTGCGGTAGTGGTTGTAGTCACTGTTGTGGTGGCTGTTGTTGTGGTTGTTGTGGTGTTTGTTGCGGTAGTGGTTGTAGTCATTGTTGTGGTGGCTGTTGTTGTGTTTGTTGTGGCGTTTGTTGCGGTAGTGGTTGTAGTCATTGTTGTGGTGGCTGTTGTTGTGGTTGTTGTGGCGTTTGTTGCGGTAGTGGTTGTAGTCATTGTTGTGGTGGCTGTTGTTGTGGTTGTTGAGGCGTTTGTTGCGGTAGTGGTTGTAGTCATTGTTGTGGTGGCTGTTGTTGTGTTTGTTGTGGCGTTTGTTGCGGTAGTGGTTGTAGTCATTGTTGTGGTGGCTGTTGTTGTGTTTGTTGTGGCGTTTGTTGCGGTAGTGGTTGTAGTCATTGTTATGGTGGCTGTTGTTGTGGTTATTGTGGCGTTTGTTGCGGTAGTGGTTGTAGTCATTGTTGTGGTGGCTGTTGTTGTGGTTGTTGTGGCGTTTGTTGCGGTAGTGGTTGTAGTCATTGTTGTGGTGGCTGTAGTACCAATCTCTTTCTCTCTGTCCGTGCGTCTCTGTCTCGCCCGCCGTTGTCTCTCCTCACTCTTCAGGAACGAAGCGTCCAGCACTGACAACAATAACATCAACAACAACCCACCGCCACCACCACGACCGCTACATTATCACAACAACGCCATCAACAGGTTACCAAATCAACGACCCCGGCAACGAATGCCACTGTAGAGGATATCTCACCCATCCTCACACATCTTCTTGGTTCTTTCGGTAAAGTCGTCACGTAGAAGGGAAATAATACAATTATAAAAATATTAAACAATTAAAATTCTCACGACGTTTCGACTGCAACACAAGCAATCACCATCGGGTGTGAAAACCACGGCAAAAACATTTTTTAGAAAAAAAACGCCACTTTTTTCCAAAAAGCTTTCAAACGAAACGAAATTCATCCTCGCACACTGGCATCGTATAAACAGCACGCATCCCGTCCCGCACCCGACATCACACGCGTCAATCGACGCCCAATCCGACGGGCGGGCGGACGACGATCGGATCGGATCGGTGCGCACAGTGGATCGGGAAAGGGCGGGAAATTGAAGAAAGGTGGAGAGTGGGGTTGGGTTGAATGATGATGAGTGTTGCTGTGGTGACAACGGACTGAAGCAGTTCAAGAACACCTGCCCAAGTCTCCTTTTCACCACTATTAAACTACTTAAACTATTAAACTACTTAAACTATTAAACTACTTAAACTATTAAACTACTTAAACTATTAAACTACTTAAACTATTAAACTACTTAAACTATTAAACTACTTAAACTATTAAACTACTTAAACTATTAAACTACTTAAACTATTAAACTACTTAAACTATTAAACTACTTAAACTATTAAACTACTTAAAATATTAAACTACTTAAACTATTAAACTACTTAAACTATTAAACTACTTAAACTATTAAACTACTTAAACTATTAAACTACTTAAACTATTAAACTACTTAAACTATTAAACTACTTAAACTATTAAACTACTTAAACTATTAACTACTTAACTATTAAACTACTTAAACTATTAAACTACTTAAACCTTTAAACTATTTTAGATTTGATAATTGGTTTTTTACCCTTTTACCTGGCAACAAAACTGACACCTTTTTTTTACAAGGAGTCATGTTTGCATAGACCACAATACCTGCAGTCATAACGCATTATTGCATTATTGCATAGACCACAATACCTGCAGTCATAATGCATTATTGCATTATTGCATAGACCACAATACCTGCAGTCATAACGCATTATTGCATTATTGCATAGACCACAATACCTGCAGTCATAATGCATTATTGTATTATTGCATAGACCACAATACCTGCAGTCATAATGCATTATTGCATTATTGCATAGACCACAATACCTGCAGTCATAATGCATTATTGCATTATTGCATAGACCACAATACCTGCAGTCATAATGCATTACGACTGCAGGTATTGTGGTCTATGCAAACATGACTCCTTGTAAAAAAAAGGTGTCAGTTTTGTTGCCAGATAAAAGGGTAAAAAACCAATTATCATATTTTTTTACTGGCAAATGAGGTTCCTATGGTATTTTTGATTTGACAAGGTGTAAGGCCCACGACTGAGCTATGCAAATCTTTTTCAGAAGCGACGTGGCTTTCACAAATGATAGTTCAACGAAGTGACCTTATCATCATCATCGTCATCGTGTGGAAATCTAAAGCGGCAGCCAAACACTCGAAACGCCGTGACATTGATTCGAAATGTGGAGGGAGGACCCGGAGAAAAATCCACGCGACCACCACGGGGAGACAGAGAGAGAGACACACAAACTCCAAATATACAGCAGGCATCAGGGTCGGGATCGAACCCACAAGCTCCTGTATACCAGGTGAGGGAGTTAACATCTCCTAGCTGATAATTGTTTTTTACCCTTCTATCTGGCAACAAAACTGACACCTTTTTTACAAGGAGTCATGTTTGCATAGGCCACAATACCTGCAGTCATAATGTAAACAAAAACACAACTCTGATAATGTATGCACTGTCCTTGAAGTTGATTGGTCCACACCCGAGACAGCTTTCCTTAGAGCCTAGTCTCACATGGTGTTGGACCAGATGACGCCAAAAGGCGTCATCTGGTCCAACCCATGAGTTATGTTTTTGTTTGCATTATGACTGCAGGTATTGTGGTCTATGTAAACATGACTCCTTGTAAAAAAAGGTGTCAGTTTTGTTGCCAGATAGAAGGGTAAAAACTTAATTATCATATATTTACTGGCAAATGAGGTTCCAATGGTGTAAAAGAATTAAGGATGTTTCTACTGTCTATGGGAAAATATTGTCCGGATAACGACGATCCGATTTAACACCACGGGGCTTCCAGCAAAGCACAATATCAGCGTTGTATCTGACTGTTGTTGTATCTGACTGTTGTTGTATCTGACTGTTGTTGTATCTGACTGTTGTTGTATCTGACTGCTGTTGTATCTGACTGCTGTTGTATCTGACTGTTGTTTGTATCTGACTGTTGTTGTATCTGACTGTTGTTGTATCTGACTGCTGTTGTATCTGACTGCTGTTGTATCTGACTGCTGTTGTATCTGACTGTTGTTGTATCTGACTGCTGTTGTATCTGACTGCTGTTGTATCTGACTGTTGTTTTATCTGACTGTTGTTTTATCTGACTGCTGTTGTATCTGACTGCTGTTGTATCTGACTGCTGTTGTATCTACTGCTGTTGTATCTGACTGTTGTTGTATCTGACTGTTGTTGTATCTGACTGCTGTTGTATCTGACTGCTGTTGTATCTGACTGCTGTTGTATCTGACTGCTGTTGTATCCGACTGCTGTTGTATCTGACTGTTGTTGTATCTGACTGTTGTTGTATCTGACTGCTGTTGTATCTGACTGCTGTTGTATCCGACTGCTGTTGTATCTGACTGCTGTTGTATCTGACTGTTGTTGTATCTGACTGCTGTCGTATCCGACTGTTGTTGTATCTGACTGTTGTTGTATCTGACTGCTGTTGTATCTGACTGTTGTTGTATCTGACTGTTGTTGTATCTGACTGCTGTTGTATCCGACTGTTGTTGTATCTGACTGTTGTTGTATCTGACTGCTGTTGTATCTGACTGTTGTTGTATCTGACTGCTGTTGTATCTGACTGTTGTTGTATCTGACTGTTGTTGTATCTGACTGCTGTTGTATCTGACTGCTGTTGTATCTGACTGTTGTTGTATCTGACTGTTGCTGTATCTGACTGCTGTTGTATCTGACTGCTGTTGTATCTGACTGCTGTTGTATCTGACTGTTGTTGTATCTGACTGTTGTTGTATCTGACTGTTGTTGTATCTGACTGTTGTTGTATCTGACTGCTGTTGTATCTGACTGTTGTTGTATCTGACTGTTGTTGTATCTGACTGCTGTTGTATCTGACTGCTGTTGTATCTGACTGTTGTTGTATCTGACTGTGTTGTATCTGACTGTTGTTGTATCTGACTGTTGTTGTATCTGACTGTGTTGTATCTGACTGTTGTTGTATCTGACTGTTGTTGTATCTGACTGCTGTTGTATCTGACTGTTGTTGTATCTGACTGCTGTTGTATCTGACTGTTGTTGTATCTGACTGTTGTTGTATCTGACTGGTGTTGTATCTGACTGTTGTTGTATCTGACTGCTGTTGTATCTGACTGCTGTTGTATCTGACTGCTGTTGTATCTGACTGCTGTTGTATCTGACTGCTGTTGTATCTGACTGTTGTTGTATCTGACTGTGTTGTATCTGACTTGTTGTATCTGACTGCTGTTGTATCTGACTGCTGTTGTATCTGACTGTGTTGTATCTGACTGCTGTTGTATCTGTGCTGTTGTATCTGACTGCTGTTGTATCTGACTGTTGTTGTATCTGACTGCTGTTGTATCTGACTGTTGTTGTATCTGACTGCTGTTGTATCTGACTGCTGTTGTATCTGACTGCTGTTGTATCTGACTGTTGTTGTATCTGACTGCTGTTGTATCTGACTGCTGGTGTATCTGACTGTTGTTGTATCTGACTGTTGTTGTATCTGACTGTTGTTGTATCTGACTGTTGTTGTATCTGACTGCTGTTGTATCTGACTGATGTTGTATCCGACTGCTGTTGTATCTGACTGCTGTTGTATCTGACTGTTGTTGTATCTGACTGCTGTTGTATCTGACTGTTGTTGTATCTGACTGCTGTTGTATCTGACTGTTGTTGTATCTGACTGCTGTTGTATCTGACTGCTGTTGTATCTGACTGCTGTTGTATCTGACTGTTGTTGTATCCGACTGTTGTTGTATCTGACTGCTGTTGTATCCGACTGCTGTTGTATCTGACTGCTGTTGTATCCGACTGCTGTTGTATCTGACTGTTGTTGTATCTGACTGTTGCTGTAGATGTTGCTTAGTGGTGGTTGTAGCTGGTGTCGTAGTGGTAGGTGTTGTTGAACCTGGTGTGGTTGTTGTTAATGGGTGTAATTGTTGTGATTGGAGTTACCTGGTTTAGTAGCTGTTGCTGAGGTAGAGGTGGTGGTGGTTGTTGTGGTTGTTGCGGTTGTGTCACTGAGTCGTCGTCGCTCATCAGCAACAGCCAGAGCCTCCGCCACTGAGACGCAGAGACCAGAGTGGGGAAACATGGTCAGAGAGACGAACAGACTCACGAAGACCCACACAGATTCACACAGAGACCCACAGACTCACACAGAGACCCACAGACTCACACAGACACCTACAGACTCACACACAGACACACACAGAGACTCACACAGACACACACTCACACATAGACACACACACAGACTCACACACACACAAACTCACACATAGACTCACACAGAGACCCAGACTCACACAGAGACGCACAGACTCACACAGAGACCCACATACTCACACACAGACACACACACAGACACACACACAGACTCACACACAGACTCACACATAGACACACACAACAACAACAACAACCGCCATTCACCACTAAGTGGCGGTGACGTCACCACGACGGTTGTGCCAGGCCATGTGCACCTTGAGGCCACGTGAAGTGTCGAAGGCCCGCTGGCAGAAGGTCACGGGGTAGACCCAGGTGCCACGGATCGACTGACCGAGATGACCGAGATGACTGGCTGATGCACCACCTGTGCCCCCTACTGTACCAACTTGCTGTGCTTTAGCCACCCGGCGCTCCGCTCGTTGTTGTGAGCGTCGCTCCTCCGCCCTCCGTTGTTGTTGGAGGGCTACTGCCTCCAACTGCCCAGTAGCGTCCTTCACGAGCCTCCTCCACAGAGGCCGATCTTGACACTGCTGGTACCAGTCATCAGCAAGTCCACTCAGCTCCACGTCCTCCTGTACCGCATCACTCCATCTCTTCTCTAGCCCGTGCCGCGCCCGTTTAGCCCCTTCGATCCGGCCGAACAAAAGCTGTTTAGGCCTGCGGTGGCTGGGCATGCGGGCTACATGACCCAGCCAACGCAGCCGTGCCTGCCGGATGAGCTCACCGATGGGACTTTGCCCAGATCTTTCAAGGATTTGTGAACTCACACAATCCAGCCTGGTTAAACCCAGGATAGATCGTAGGCAAGCCAGCCTAAATGTTTCCAACCGGCGAAGATTCTCCATTAGGGGGGTCCACGTTTCGCAAGCGTAGAGAAGGGAGGGAATGACTGTGGCCGAGAAGACCTGAAGCTTCGTGCGGAGCGACAGACCAGGTAACTTCCACACAGCGTTACGCAACCGATGAAAAGATATTGCCGCTCGACTGATTCGGAGTGAGACCTCTGCTGTTAAACTGGAGCCGGTCATAAGCACACTGCCCAGGTATGGGAAACTCTCCACTCTCTCCACTACTGCCCCATCACCGATTGGGAGTTGTGGGGGTGGAATGTCCGATGGTACAAAATACCCAGGCAGGTGCTTAGTTTTGGTGGGGCTGATGGTAAGGCCCCACCTTTTAGTGGCACGCTCCAGTCTCAGCAGCAGCAGCGTCTCCAACTCCTCTTCTGAATGAGCAGCTATTACCAAATCATCGGCATACATAACGTGGTTGACCAATAGGGAGCCATCCCTTGATCGCACCCAGGCGTCAATCAGCCTCCCATTATAGCTGTACCAAATGGAAATTCCCCCGGTACAGCTATTGAAGGCTTCACGAACTACGAGGTCAAAATAGATGTTAAATAATGTGGGAGCCAGAGGACATCCCTGTCGCACCCCAAGGTGTACAGGGAAAGGCTCTGACTCCCGGCCACGTAGTTTTACCCGGGCCCGCTCACCATCATGAAGGTCCTTAATGATCGTGAGCAGAGGGTCAGGGACTCCGAAAACACGAAGAACAACCCAGAGCCCAGGCCTACTGATGGTATCATAGGCCTTGACCAGGTCAATAAAGCAGAGATGTAGGTCTTGTTGGAATTCCCTACACCTCTGCTGCAGCAGACGGACAGAAAATATGGCATCTGTGCAGGACCGCCCTTTTCTGAAACCGCATTGGGGCTCCGCAAGCCTCTCCTCAGCGTGCCTAGCAAGGCGATGTTGAATAATCCTTGCCAGGACCTTTCCCGGCACACTGAGGAGTGAGATGCCCCTGTAGTTGTTACAGTCTGTGCGGTCCCCCTTCTTAAAGAGGGGGACCACCAGGGCATCCTTCCAATCCTGCGGAACCCGTCCAGTGGTCCAGACTGTTATGTCATTTAGGGCAGTCTGTGCACAAGCGCCACCCTCCCTCAGCATTTCGCTTGGGAGATCATCTCTGCCCGGTGCCTTTCCTGGTCTCAGACTCCGGATCGCCTTCAGTACTTCCTCAATAGATGGCACCTCAGCCACTCACAGGGGGTGACCTCTTCCTATAGTTGAGGCACCGCAGCCTCAGCAGGGTTATCCCCACTTTGTGCCATGATGTTTTCCTGGCTGAGAGATTTCCCCTCCCCCAGGACTGCACAGAAATGCTCAGCAAATCTGCAAATCTGTTCCTGGGGGTCGGAGATTGGATCACCGTTTTTTCCTCTAATGATGGTAATAGGTGTGGCGCTGCAGGTTACTTTTTTGATGGGGTTAAATAATGATTTGTGATTGCGGGCCACTGAGGCAGACTATCTCCTCAGCAACCCGCGACCACCACCCATCCTTGCAGTGCCTTACGGCTCTCCGAACCTCCGAGCGAAGGCTGCGGTAAACCTCCTCATTCTCTGACGTGGGATGCTGTAGCCGATGAGAGTGGGCCTGTCGCTTTTTCTCAACTAACCTGAACACCTCCTCTGTCAGCCAGGGTTTCTGGGGAGGTCTGGATCGCGTACCCAAAGCAGCCATTGCAGCTGCATGAGTCACAGTCCTAAACCTCGCCCATTTACCCTCGACATCAGGAGTGGGGGACGATGCCAACCCCAGCTGCAAGCGATGATGAAATTCTCGCTTGCAACTTTCATCAGCTTGCTGAGACCAGGCCACTAAGGGTTTGATTGGGGTCCTGGGTGTACACCCACCACCGGAGTGGAAGAATGGCAGGCGCATCTTACAGATGACTAGTCGATGGTCAGAGGGCAGATCAGCTCCACGGTAGGTCCTGGTGTCAAGGACATGGGCTCGCATCCGCTGGTCCGTCACTATGTAGTCCAGCAGATGTTCTTGCTTGGACCCGGCATGCATCCATTATGTTGTGTGGATGCGCCGATGCCGGAAGAGCGTGTTGGTAATTACAAGCCCATGGGGTGCACAAAAATATAGCAGCCTCCTACCGTTGTTATTGAGCTGATCTGACCCATGCCTTCCAATCACTCCAGACCAGGTGCCAGCATCATGACCAAGATGACTCTGTCCCGAGTGGCCACTTTAGCCAGCACCTGTGACAGGAGGTCATAGAAGGCATCTGACTCATCGGCGTTGCCTGCATCCCTCCACGGATGTTCGTCTTCGGTGGGGGCATAAGTAACCACAACCACCACTCCTCGCCTCCGGTTGATGGGAAGGCGAGCCCAAAGTAGCCTGGGGCTTACAGCTTCCCACACCTCACCGCTACGCTCCCACGCCCCCTTCATTCTTTTGCTCAGAAGAAGAGCCACACCCTGTTGTTTGGCAGTCTCCTGCCCCGAGTAGAGGACTGTCCACCCCTCATGGTGGCAGGAGCCAGAACCGGTCCACCGGACATCCTGAATGCCACAGAGATCGAGACGGTACCGGTCCACACACAGACTCACACACTCACACAGACACAGACTCACACACACACAAACTCACACACACACAGACTCACACACACACAAACTCGCACACACACAGACTCACACACAGACTCACACAAAAACACAGACACACAGACGCACACACACAGCCACACACACACAGCCACACACACACGGACACAAACACAGACACACAGACACACACAGACACTCACACACACAGACACTCACACACACAGACAGACACACACACACAGCCACACACACACACAGACTCACACACACAGCCACACACACACAGACACACAGACTCACACACAGACACACAAACAGACTCACACAGACACACACACACAGACACACACACAGACTCACAGACTCACACACACAGACACTCACACACAGACAAACACAGCCACACACACACACAGACACACAGACTCACACAGACACACACAGACACACACACAGACACACAAACAGACTCACACAGACACACAGACACACACACAGACACTCACACACAGACACTCTCACACAGACTCACACACACAGACGCACACAGACTCACACACACAGACACACACACACTCACACACAGACTCACAGACTCACACACACAGACA
Source organism: Lethenteron reissneri (assembly GCF_015708825.2). Lineage (NCBI taxonomy): Eukaryota > Metazoa > Chordata > Hyperoartia > Petromyzontiformes > Petromyzontidae > Lethenteron > Lethenteron reissneri. Next base: position 2,557,988 of record NC_083847.1, read on the forward strand.
CTCACACACAGACACACACACAGCCACACACACACAGACACACAGACTCACACAGACTCACAGACACACACAGACACACACACAAACAGACTCACACAGACACACAGACTCACACAGACACACACACACAGACACACACACAGACACACAAACAGACTCACACAGACACACACACACAGACACACACACAGATACTCATACACAGACTCACACACACACAGACACTCACACACAGACACACACACACAGCCACACACACACAGACACACACACAGACTCACACACACACAGACTCACACACAGCCACACACACACAGACACACACACAGACTCACACACACACAGACTCAAACACAGACACAGACTCACCACACAGAGACCCACAGACTCATCACACAGAGACCCACAGACTCATCACACAGAGACCCACAGACACTCACACACAGACACACACACAGACTCACACACCGACACAGACACTCACACACACAGACACACACACACTCACACACAGACACTCACACACAGACAAACTCACACACACAAACTCACACACAAACTCACACACACAAACTCACACACAGACACTCACACACACACACACAGACACACACTCACACACACACAGACACACAAACAGACAAAGCTGCCCCGGGTAGGCCACGCGCGCCGCTGGGGCAAGTGCCGAGCAGCTGCCGAGGCCGCGAGGGGAGCCGCGAGAAGCGTTCACATCGCGTCGCGAGCACCGAGGGGGTCCCTATCGACGGGAGGGAGAGGTCCAAGGGGCTCCTAGGGGGTCCTAGGGGGTCCCGAGGGGGTCCCGAGGGGGTCCCGTGAGCGCTCACCTCTCTGCGCCCTCAGCCTGCGCATGGAGGTGACGGCCTCCGCCATTGCGCCTCGCGGGCCGGGACCACAATCCATAGTGCACATAGGCTATGGGGTTAGAATCCATAGTGCACATAGGCTATGGGGGTTAGAATCCATAGTCCGAATAGGATGTTGGGTTAGAATCCATAGTGCACATAGACTATACGGTTAGAATCTATAGTGTACGTTTGTGTGGGGGTTTAGAATCCATAGTGCACATAAGCTATCGGGTTAGAATCCATAGTGCACGTAGGCTGTGGAGTTATAATCCATGGTGCACATAGGTCATAGAGGCTTTCGGGTTAGAATCCACAGTGCACATAGGCCGCGGGATTAGAATCCATAGTGCATGTATGCTATGGGGTTAGAATCCATAGTGCGCATAGGCTGCGGGGTTATAATCCATAGTGCAGGTAGGCTGCGGGATTAGAATTCATAGTACACGTTGGATATGGGGTTAGAATCCATAATGCACATCGGCTGATGGATTAGAATCCATAGTGCACACAAGCTTTCGGGTTAAAATGTAATAGTACCGATCGGTATAAGATAATTGTCGTCACACAATTGAGTGTATGTCATAGTTCACAATGCATGTAGGCTACGGTGTTACCATTCAGAGCGTGCATAGGAGGGATGTCGAACTTTTTTCGCACCGTACGCAGCGCAGTAGTACAACCTCGACATACAAAGTCGATGCGTTCCTGGAGCGTTGCGCATTGAAACGTCGTAAAGCGAATCACTTATAACACCAGAGCTGTGAGGATGCGTTCCCAACCTGTGATTTACCATTTCAGACAACTTCACAACGTAGCGTTCACGTCGCGTGCTGACACAGAAGCACTCCTCTTAACGACAACCCTTCACCATAGAGCACAACGTGTAGTGTATAGTGTAGTGTATAGTGTAGTGTGTAGTGTAGTGTATAGTGTAGTGTGTAGTTTAGTGTAGTGTAGTGTATAGTGTAGTATATAGTGTAGTGCATTGTAGTGTATAGTGTAGTGTGTATAGTGTAGTGTTTAGTGGTGTAGTGTATAGTGGTGTAGTGTATAGTGTAGTGTATAGTGTAGTGTGTAGTGTAGTGTATAGTGTAGTGTATAGTAGTGTATAGTGTAGTGTATAGTAGTGTATAGTGTAGTGCAGTGTATAGTGCAGTGTATAGTGCAGTGTATAGTGGTGTAGTGTAGTGTATAGTAGTATAGTGTAGAGTGGAGTGGAATGTGTAGTGTATAGTAGTGTATAGTGTATCGTAGTGTATAGTGTAGAGTGGAGTGGAATGTGTAGTGTATAGTGTAGTGTATAGCAGTGTAGTGTATAGTGTAGTGTATAGTAGTGTAGTGCACCGTGTAGTGTATAGTGTAGTGTATAGTGTAGAGTAGAACCCCTGTTAACGACTCATCTATTAATTATCGACGGGCCTCCACCATCGAGCCCACCGTGTTCGCTGAGCGAACGTCGCCCAGTTAACGACGGGCTCATGATGAACACGTGGCCGCCAATTTCGGCCAATCGGCGAGCTCCAAAGCGGTCCGAGGAGGCCTCGGCCAATCAGCGACGTCCATTCACGAGCGTTGAGGGAACATTGCAGTGGGAAACATCTCCTTTGAATGCCCCGCCCCCTCCCCTCCCGATACGTTCCATTCATTGGCTACCACATTCTGATAAGCTCCCCCCCCTTAACTTGTATTTAAGAACTTTCATCTTGGAATCCCTGCCTCACTTGATACAGCAAATCTGGCTGTGACGGTCCCACCTGATTACGAAGACTTGTGTTGCCTCCGAAACGTCGTGATTTTATTATTTTAATTTTTATTAATTTTAATTTCATTTTTTACTTACATGGTGACTTTACCGAAAGGACTAAGAGTATGAATCCTTGCAGTCACGAAAGCTTCAAATCTAGAATCTCCTTTGAATTCTTGTCGGTGTTACTGCTACGTCCTATACTCGCTTACCAGCTTCACGTTCCTTATTGCCGTACAAATACCGGAAGAAGGCCCTTTGCTATTGATGCCCCCAGGGTCTGGAATGCTGTCGCCAATAAACTGCAACTTGGATCACTACCTGTGAGATCTTCACTCAAAACTGCTCTAGAGGAGTTGTACACCCCCAGCTGCCACTGATATTCAGTGGCCTGAAATCAAATGCATCGCTCCGGATCGCCGCTGCAAAGTATGATCTTGAGTTTTGATTATAGTGTGCTGATCTTTAAAGGTGCATTGAAAAATGTTGATACTCCTACTGATGCTCCTGCTGTTATGGAGCGACTCGTGCTGCCAGCTATGTCTGCAAAGTTTGGTGGTACATGTTGTTTATCGTTTATTGTTACATTTGAATCACAGTTCCTATGATCACTGTTACATTGTTTTTCTCGCTTTATTTGATTTGGAAAAGTTTTTGTTGAGCCATGTTTGTTTGTTGTAGTACAGAGTTAGCCTGATAACTTTAATCTACATTGTCTTATGGTTGTTATTGTTTGACTTGCATCCCACTGGGATTTTTGCACACAGCGTTGATATCGGTGCTTTTTCTGGAAGACTTTTGCTGTTTTTTCCTGGATATTTCTGTTTGCGTGTAGTCACTAGAAGATGTTTCTTGTTCATGTTTTTGTTTGTTGCGGTTGCACCCGAGTCAAGAGCCGCATGGCTCACAGGGTTTTATTAATACATGAAATTGAAACGACCGAATCAGTTACCGACCGATTCGTGCAACCAATTACCGCCGCTAAGAGGGCGTCTACTGCAGTAGTAGCAGCAGCACATCTTCGTATGTCGCTCAGCGTTATACATACCGGGGGGGGGGATCGATTTCGCTGAGACGCGGAACTTTTCAAGCTCGTCAAAGCGAGGGACCTCAACGATTTGCACGAACGTTAAAGTATCAGTTTATTACATTTCCTGGTTTTACACAGGCTTACGTATATGGTGGGGGTATAACCGACGTGGTGTGTACATAGTTCACGTAAGAATCGTACGAAACGCATTGCCCCCCCCCGCCCCACTCGTCAAAACGGAACACATCCGACCGTCAGTGACATCCGAATGGGCCAAAGTCACATCGCCTGGGCCGTCAGCAATGCAGCCAACTGGAGCCCTTGAACATTGGCCGCTGCTATAAATTTCCACACGATGACTATGATGAGGTCTGCCACTTCCGTTGAGCTGCGGCCATTCGCGATGATGGGTACGTCGCTTCTGAAAGAGAGCTGCCACATACCCCAGTGGGCCTCGCCTTGTAAAATAAGCGTTGTGTTTAGTCTGCGATTTGATTACATTTCATACACTTGGCACGATCGTGTGTTTTGTTCTAACTTTCGGACCCCCTGCCCCAATTGAGCTTGTTATAAACGAGCTTCATAGCTCATCAAATTCCTCCTGCAGTCTCAATAACGATTCTGATGTCTGAACGCTTTGGGAGCCCTTTGACACTAAACCCCCATGCCCCCCCCCCAACCACCAAAGCGCTGGGCCCGGGGCAGTCACCCCTTGGAGACTTCTCAGGGGACGGGGCGTCCGTAAACACAGATGCTTCTCTCTCCACTGCTGGATTATTAGAGGGGAGGGGGGGTGGCCCCCTTCCCATTGCATGTATATTGTGGGAATCGGGGGGGGGGGGGCGTTTGACCATACTTCTTGGTTCGGTGCGATCGAAATGGAGACACGTTACGGACGCGGCGCATGGGGATACGCACACACACACTCACGTACAACTTACATGTCACAGCTCTTACTGGTAAAGGCGGTAGATCCACCACTCTTACACTTCCCATACGCACGAGGGGTGATTCGGAGACCAGTGACTGGAAATGGCAGATATGAAGAGAGCAGGGCGGCTTTATAATCCCTAGTTCAGATACGCAGAACCTCCGCACTAAAGTGGCTTACAAAAACTAATGATAACATAATAGCATTGTGACAGCGCGTGAGACTGGGTGGGTGGGCGGGTGAGTGGGTGGGTGAGTGAGTGAGTGGGTGAGTGGGTGAGTGAGTGGGTGAGTGAGTGGGTGGGCGAGTGAGTGAGTGTGTCAGTGGGTGAGACTGGGTGGATGAGTGAGTGAGTGGGCGAGCGAGTGAGTGGGTGAGTGAGTGTGTCAGTGAGTGGGACTGGGTGGATGAGTGAGTTGATGAGTAAGTGGGTGACTGAGTGAGTGAGTGGGTGAGTGAGTGGGTGAGTGGGTCAATGTTTAAGTGAGTGGGTGATTGAGTGCTTGAGTGGAAATTTCTCATTCCCAAAGATCTTCAGATCGTCCAAACTTGAAAACCAGACCCCTGCAACACAAAAACTCATGTCAGTACTCACCACTCACTCGCCCACTCACCCGCCCAACCACTCACTCACTCACCCACTCACTCACTCGCCCACTCGCCCACTCGCCCACTCACTCACTCACTCACCCACTCACTCACTCACCTGCCCAACCACTCACTCATCCACCAACCTGTCCACCTGCTCACTCCCACCCATTCACTCACCCACCCCTCCCCACCCATTCACTCAAGCGCTCGCTCACTCAAGCCCTCACCCACAAAACTTCTCACCCACTCACTCGCTCACCCACGAACCCACTCACTCGATCACCCACCCACCGACTCAAGCCCTCACCCACTCATCCACACAATCACTCACTTAAATGTTCACCCACTCAACTGTCCACTCACTCACCCACAAACCCACTCGCTCACTCGCTCACTCACGCACCCACCCACTCAAACCCTCACCCACTCACCCACACACTCAAACCCTCACCCACACACTGGGTGACCCACCCACTCACCTACCCACCCACTCAAACCCTCACCCACACACCCACACACTCGGTGACCCACCCACTCACCTACCAACCCACTCAAACCCTCACCCACTCACCCACACACTGGGTGACCAACCCACTCACCCACACACTCAAACCCTCACCCACTCACCCACCCACACACTCAAACCCTCACCCACACACCCACACACCCGGTGACCCACCCACACACCCACACACTCTGTTGTGGGACTTACCCAAAGAAAATGAACGCGTTCTGGAAGAAGACAGCCAGACCCGGGTAGACATTCTCTTGCTCTGCAACCACCGCCACCACATTAACCACATCAACACATGCACAACATGTGACATGCACAACATGTGACATGCACAACATGTGACATGCACAATATGTGACATGCACAACATGTGACATGCACAACATGTGACATGCACAACATGTGACATGCACAACATGTGACATGCACAACATGTGACATGCACAACATGTGACACTCACACAGCACTGATCTCAACTGCAAAATAAACCATTTCTATTTTACCCAGTAAGGCCCACTGAGCTATTTAGCTATTTTTCAGAAGCGACCTGGTCACAAATGATAGCGCTACGAAGTGGCTTGTCGTGTTTTCCCCATGGAGGTTGCGTGGATTTCTCTCCAGGTCCTCCGGCTTTTCCCTCCACATTTCGAAACAATACGTGCTTGGATTATGTGGCTGCTGCAATACATTTACACGTGATAATTATCTGTGTGATGAGTCTGTGGGCCTCTGTGTGGCGAGTCTGTGGGTCTCTGTGTGGTGAGTCTGTGGGTCTCTGTGTGGTGCGTCTGTGGGTCTCTGTGTGACGAGTCTGTGGGTCTCTGTGTGGTGAGTCTGTGGGTCTCTGTGTGGTGAGTCTGTGGGTCTCTGTGTGGTGCGTCTGTGGGCCTCTGTGTGGCGAGTCTGTGGGTCTCTGTGTGGTGAGTCTGTGGGTCTCTGTGTGGTGAGTCTGTGGGTCTCTGTGTGACGAGTCTGTGGGTCTCTGTGTGGTGAGTCTGTGGGTCTCTGTGTGGTGAGTCTGTGGGTCTCTGTGTGATGATTCTGTGGGTCTCTGTGTGATGAGTCTCCGGGTCCCTGTGTGGTGAGTCTATGGGTCTCTGTGTGATGAGTCTGTGGGTCTCTGTGTGATGAGTCTGTGGGTCTCTGTGTGATGAGTCTCCGGGTCTCTGTGTGATGAGTCTCTGGGTCTCTGTGTGATGAGTCTGTGGGTCTCTGTGTGATGAGTCTGTGGGTCTCTGTGTGGTGAGTCTGTGAGTCTCTGTGTGGTGAGTCTCCGGGTCTCTGTGTGGTGAGTCTGTGGGTCTCTGTGTGGTGAGTCTGTGGGTCTCTGTGTGATGAGTCTCCGGGTCTCTGTGTGGTGAGTCTGTGGGTCTCTGTGTGATGAGTCTGTGGGTCTCTGTGTGATGAGTCTGTGGGTCTCTGTGTGGTGAGTCTGTGGGTCTCTGTGTGGTGAATCTGTGGGTCTGTGTGTGATGAGTCTATGGGTCTCTGTGTGGTGAGTCTGTGGGTCTCTGTGTGACGAGTCTGTGGGTCTCTGTGTGACGAGTCTGTGGGTCTCTGTGTGGTGAGTCTGTGGGTCTCTGTGTGACGAGTCTGTGGGTCTCTGTGTGGTGAGTCTGTGGGTCTCTGTGCGATGAGTCTGTGGGTCTGTGTGTGACGAGTCTGTGGGTCTCACTTGTGACGACAAATCCACCAAACAGGATCCACATGGAGGCGATGAGGGCTCCGAATGACAACATGAAGCCCACAAACAGCCAGACGCGCGCCCCTGCACCCGGAGAGAGACACGGAGAGACAGAGTTTGACATAACGCCTTGGGGGAGACGCAGGGAGGGGAGTGGGGGAGACGCAGGGAGGGGAGGGGGGGGAGACGCAGGGAGGGGAGGGGGGGAGGGGAGTGGGGGGAGACACAGGGAGGGGAGTGGGGGGAGGGGAGTGGGGGGAGACACAGGGAGGGGAGTGGGGGGAGGGGAGTGGGGGGAGGGGAGGGGGGGGAGACACAGGGAGGGGAGTGGGGGGAGACACAGGGAGGGGAGTGGGGGGAGACACAGGGAGGGGAGTGGGGGGAGGGGAGTGGGGGGAGGGGAGTGGGGGGAGACACAGGGAGGGGAGTGGGGGGAGACGCAGGGAGGGGAGTGGGGGGAGACGCAGGGAGGGGAGTGGGGGGAGGGGAGTGGGGGGGAGGGGAGTGGGGGGAGACACAGGGAGGGGAGTGGGGGGAGACGCAGGGAGGGGAGTGGGGGGAGACGCAGGGAGGGGAGTGGGGGGAGACACAGGGAGGGGAGTGGGGGGAGACGCAGGGAGGGGAGTGGGGGGAGACGCAGGGAGGGGAGTGGGGGGAGACACAGGGAGGGGAGTGGGGGGAGGGGAGTGGGGGGAGGGGAGTGGGGGGAGACACAGGGAGGGGAGTGGGGGGAGACGCAGGGAGGGGAGTGGGGGGAGACGCAGGGAGGGGAGTGGGGGGAGACGCAGGGAGGGGAGTGGGGGGAGACACAGGGAGGAGGGGAGTGGGGGGAGGGGAGTGGGGGGAGGGGAGTGGGGGGAGGGGAGAGGGGGAGGGGAGACGCAGGGAGGGGAGTGGGGGGAGACGCAGGGAGGGGGAGTGGGGGGAGACACAGGGAGGAGGGGAGTGGGGGGAGGGGAGTGGGGGGAGGGGAGAGGGGGGAGACGCAGGGAGGGGAGTGGGGGGAGACACAGGGAGGGGAGTGGGGGGAGACACAGGGAGGAGGGGAGTGGGGGGAGGGGAGTGGGGGGAGGGGAGTGGGGGGAGGGGAGAGGGGGGAGACGCAGGGAGGGGAGTGGGGGGAGACACAGGGAGGGGAGTGGGGGGAGGGGAGTGGGGGGAGGGGAGGGGAGTGGGGGGAGAGGAGAGGGGGGAGACGCAGGGAGGGGAGTGGGGGGAGACGCAGGGAGGGGAGTGGGGGGAGGGGAGTGGGGGGAGGGGAGTGGGGGGAGGGGAGAGGGGGGAGACGCAGGGAGGGGAGTGGGGGGAGGGGAGTGGGGGGAGGGGAGTGGGGGAGGGGAGAGGGGGGAGACGCAGGGAGGGGAGTGGGAGGAGACGCAGGGAGGGGAGTGGGGGGAGGGGAGTGGGGGGAGGGGAGAGGGGGGAGACGCAGGGAGGGGAGTGGGGGGAGACACAGGGAGGGGAGTGGGGGGAGACACAGGGAGGAGGGGAGTGGGGGGAGGGGAGTGGGGGGAGGGGAGTGGGGGGAGGGGAGAGGGGGGAGACGCAGGGAGGGGAGTGGGGGGAGACACAGGGAGGGGAGTGGGGGGAGGGGAGTGGGGGGAGGGGAGGGGAGTGGGGGGAGAGGAGAGGGGGGAGACGCAGGGAGGGGAGTGGGGGGAGACGCAGGGAGGGGAGTGGGGGGAGGGGAGTGGGGGGAGGGGAGTGGGGGGAGGGGAGAGGGGGGAGACGCAGGGAGGGGAGTGGGAGGAGACGCAGGGAGGGGAGTGGGGGGAGGGGAGTGGGGGGAGCAGGAGGGGAGTGAGTCACAGGAAGTGAGTCACAGGAAGTGAGTCACAGGGAGCAGGAAGTGAGTCACCTGTCTGTCCCATGCACCCATCGCTGTATCCATCTCCTCTGACCTGGCCGTTAGAGACGGCATTTATCCTGCACACAGACAGAGACATACACAGAGAGACACACACAGACAGAGACACACACAGACAGAGAGAGACACACACAGAGAGAGACACGCGACAATTCGTCTCGCTTCGGTAGCGGCGGTGGTTGTGCCGATTGTGGTGGCGGTGGTGGTGGGTGGCTGAGGGGAGCGGTGGCGCAGCGGTTAGCGCCATCCTGCACTACGAACCCGGCGACCCGAGTTTGATTCCCCCTCAAGGCCACCAACACTGCTGACAGATGCCTGAACCGATCCTGAACCTCCCCTAGGTCAGCTCAGCCTTAATCGAATGCCTGTTGCAGTGCGTAGTAAACATCTCCACGAGGGAGACAAAGGCGGCCGGGCGTGGTGCTTGCCACCCACCCCCCCGTGTGCCGCATTGGCCTTCAGTGGTGTTGCTACTTGCTAACAGCACTTGCCCCATCAGTCTACACGGGGGATCTTTGTCTTTGGTCGTGGTTATGGTGGTTGTAGTGGTGGTTGTGGTGGTGGTTGTGGTGGTTGTAGTGGTGGTGGTGGTTGTAGTGGTGGTGGTGGTGGTTGTGGTGGTGGTGGTGGTTGTATTGGTGGTTGTGGTGTTGGTGGTGGTGTTGATGGTGGTGGTTGTGGTGTTGATGGTAATTGTGGTGATTGCAGTGGTGGTTGTAGTGGTGGTTGTAGTGGTGGTTGTAGTGGCGGTTGTGGTGGTGGTTGTGATGGTTATGATGGTGGTTGTGTTAATGGGTGTAATGGGTGTGGTGGTGTTGATGGTGGTGGTGTTGATGGTGGTGGTGTTGATGGTGGTGGTGTTGATGGTAGTGGTTATGATAGTGGATGTGATGGTGTTGATGGTGGTGTTAATGATGGTGGTGGTGTTAATGATGGCGGTAGTGATGGTGGTGGTGGTGTTGATAATGGTGGTGGTGTTGATGGTGGTGTTGATGGTGGTGTTGATGGTGGTGGTGTTTTTGGTGGTGATGTTGATGGTGGTGGTGTTAATGGTGGTGTTGATGGTGGTGGTGTTAATGGTGGTGTTGATGGTGGTGGTGGTGTTGATGGTGGTGGTGTTGATGGTGTTGATGGTGGTGTTGATGGTGGTGTTGATGGTGTTGATGGTGTTGGTGGTGGTGTTGATGGTTGCTTACATGAGGAAGGCTATAGTTGAGATCACACCACACGTGTGGTAAGCGTGGTTGAGTTTAGACGACTCAGGATACATAACCGCAGCGTCGATGATCACCCACCAACCTGTGAAAAACTACAACCACCACAACAACCACCACCACGACAACCACCACCACAATTAGCAACAGCAATGTTAACAGCAGAAGCAGCACCATTACAAACCACGCGGCATTGATAACAGCATCATCACCATCACCGCATTCATCACAACCACATCAACCACCACCACCACTAAAGACCACCCCGAGGGTGCACGGCGAATGTTTGGGTAGATCCCCTTCCCAGAGCTTCCATGTCGCGGGGTCAGATGTGTTGGCTTCTGCTGGCCAACAAATACATTTCTTATAGGGTCCGCACTCACTACACACACACACAGTGCTTGTCACAAACGATACCTCAATACCCATCTCTGGAGACCACTTTTTGCCAGTATCCAAACTTGATTTGAAGCTTTCGTGACTGCAGGAATCCATCTCTTTTGTTCTTTCGGTAAAGTCACGTGGGTATAATCTCCATATATAGAAAAGGCAACGTTGTGATTATGTGTGTCTGTTCAAAATATTTAGCGTACTTCCCGACATGCAACAAACTGCAAATTTGCCATGTGGGTACTTTCCAGACTGTACACCATGCAAACATTAATAAATAAACTTTTTGGGGGGGGGGGGGGGGGAGCTCAATAATGCAGAGATTGTTTGCACGGCAAGTGAGAATGTGACGTCACATCTGTCACATGACCCGCGCGTGTGGAAGTGTAACGCAGTGTTGTGTAGTGGGGGTGAGTGGTGGTGCAGTGGTTAGCGCGCTGTGTGTGTGTGCGGAGTGGTGGTGTAGTGGTTAGCGCGCCGCACTACGAATCCGGCGACCCAAGTTCGATTCCCGCTCACGGCCACCACCGGTGACGATTATTTGAACCGGTCCTGGGCCTCCCCTAGGTCGACTCAGCCTCAAACAAGTAACTGGTGTGGTGTGTGAACATTGCCACTGGGTAGACAAAGGCGGCCAGGTGTGGCGAATCCAAGTCCCGGGCGAAGCCGGGTAGTACAGCTAGTCTAAAATAAATCACGCGCCCGAAACGACGTGATTTATTTTATTTTATAGAATCCAAAATGTTGAAAAATAAGAAGAGGGTTGGTACCCTTCGCTGGCAATGAAAACAGGAGTTGTGTTCAGATGTTCAAACACAAAATCGATCCCCAGTCTGGCAAGGCATCAAGTCTGCATTCACCACAAACTTGCGGCAAGAAATGCCAACAAAACCGGCTCTAATTAAAGCTTTCGTGACTACAGGGATTCATATTCTTGGTTCTTTCGGTAAAGTCACGTAGAAGGGAAACAATAAAATAATAAAAATATAAAACAATAAAATTCTCACGACGTTTCGACTGCAACACAAGCAATCATTTTCAGGTGTGAAATCCACAGCAAGAAACTTTAACTAAACCGTTTCTTTTACGAGCTAAATATTCTTGCTGTGGATTTCACACCTGATGATGATTGCTTGTGTTGCAGTCGAAACGTCGCGAGAATTTTATTGTTTAATATTTATATTATTTTATTATTTCCCTTCTACGTGACTTTACCGAAAGAACCAAGAATATAAAACCTGCTCTAATAACAATACTAAATGCATTGTTTTTTAAACTGTTAGGCCTATGTTAGAGACAGCCTTCTTTATGGCCTAGTCTCACCACTTACAGCTCAAGTTGAGCACTTACATCAATGGGACACCTTTTTGTTAGTATCCAAAATGATGCAAAATAAGAAAAGGTTTCACCCTTTCTGGCAATAAAACAGATGTTAAGATGGGTTTTTTCGTCAGGTAGAACCACAATGCTTCACTGATCCCATCAAGGAGCAGAATATGAAATAATACCAATGCCATCTACATCTGCAGAACATGAAGTACCAGTGGCATCTACATCTGCAGAACGTGAAGAGCCAATGGTATCTACATCTGTAGAACGTGAAGAACCAGTGGCATCTACATCTGAAGAACGTGAAGAACCAGTGGCATCTACATCTGCAGAACGTGAAGAACCAGTGGCATCTACATCTGCAGAACGTGAAGAACCAGTGGGATCTACATCTGCAGAACATAAAAAACCAGTGGCATCTACATCTGCAGAACGTGAAGAACCAGTGGCATCTACATCTGCAGAACGTGAAGAACCAGTGGCATCTACATCTGCAGAACGTGAAGAAGCAGTGGAATCTACATCTGTAGAACATAAAAAACCAGTGGCAACCCACATCTGTAGAACATGAAGTACCAGTGGCATCTACATCTGAAGAACGTGAAGAACCAGTGTCATCTACATCTGCAGAACGTGAAGAGCCAATGGTATCCACATCTACGGGAGATGATACAATTTTTAAAGCCATTCCCCGTGTTTAGTGGACACTCCGTACAACGCGTTTGGAATCATCAGGGGTAAAGTTTGGACTTAGGAACAGACCTCTGGAACCGAACTCGTTGGCAATTACAGGAGTCCATGAATAGCACTATACGAGGCGGTACGCCCGTAGTGGTTGTGGTAACGGTGGTGGATGTGCTTGTGTGTTCGTGATCACCAGCACGCCCGCAGCCACGGAGGCGATGGCATTTCTCTTCTCGCTCCAGTCGATGCATTCGCACTCGGGCCAGCGCACGTGATCCAGAAACCCGGCCATTCTGAAACCACAACATCATCAGCAACTTTCGATTTAAAGCTTTCGTGACTGCAGGGATTCATCTTCTTGGTTCTTTCGGTAAAGTCAAGTAGAATGGAAATAATAAAATAATAAAAATAAAACATAATAAAATTATTCTCACGACGTTTTGGCCACAACGCAAGCAGCCGTCCTCAGGTGAAGAACAGGTCTGTCGATAAGACAGAGTCAGACCTGTTCTTCACCTGAGGACGGCTGCTTGCGTTGTGGCCGAAACGTCGTGAGAATTATTTTATTATGTTTTAATTTTTTTAATTTTATTATTTCCATTCTACGTGACTTTACCGAAAGAACCAAGAAGATCATCAGCAACGTCGTCATCAACAATACCATCGGCAACAACAACAACAGCCATTCGCCACTAAGTGGCGGTAACGTCACCATGGCGCCTGTGCCAGGATAGGTGCACTTTGAGGCCACACGTGAAGTGTCGAATGGTCGCTGCTGACAGGAGGCCACGGGACAGACCAGGTGTCGTGGGTTGAATGACAGAGATCACTGGCAGATTCAACACCATCATCAACACCATCATCAACACCATCTTAAAAATGACAAATCACATTGGCAAATGTCACTGTATTTAACACTAATCTCCTGCTTCAGGGTGTTTATAGAAGGAAGATTTACAATGTTCAGGGAGGAGACAAGATTAGTGCTACAACGCCAAAGGCTGTCACCTATTATTGTTCTTGTTCTTTGTATACCATGCGTCAGGTCACTCTTACAAATGAGACTCCTATCCTGGTCTCTATTGAGTTATTACCTGGTTACACGAGATCAATTTTAACTCGTCCACCAACTCACTCACCCGTTCACTCAATTACCCACTCACTCACCTATTATCTCACTCACTCACCCACTTACTTGATCCACATTTGATCCCGATTCAAGAGCCGAATGGCTCACAGGGCTATACCTAATAAATGAACTTGAACTTGAACACTCGTCCACCAACTCATTCAGCCGTTCACTCAATTACTCACCCATTGTCTCACTTACTCACTCACCCACTTGATCTACAAACCCACTCACTTGTCCACCAACTCACTCACCCGTTCACTCAATTACCCACTCACTCACCCATTGTCTCACTCACTCGCCCACTAACTCACTCGCTAACCCGCTCACTCACGACTCAATCTTCAAAATGAGACTCATACTGGTCTCACGAGTTCGTCTGGTTAAATACAATCAACTTTAAGCATCTGAAACTTTAACCTCTAAAACATAAATTATAGCAACAAAGATCCCCCGTGTAGCCTGTAACAGACTGCTGAGGCAAGTGCTGTTAGCGATCACCCATGAAGGCCGACACGGCACACGAGGGGGTGGGGGGCCAGCACTACGCCCGGCCGCCTTTGTCTCCCCAGCGGCGATGTTCACAGACGTCCAGTCGAAAACTACCACGAGCTCAAATCGTCGGTCACAACCCAACCACAAGAACCGACTGACACAACACACCCTGCACATTGTTGACATCACGCAACCACATCAACAACAACCACCACGACACAACCTGACTCAGACACGCAACACACGGACACACAACCACATCAACAACAATCACCACGACACATGGACACACAACCACGCAACACACGGACACGCAACACACGGACACAACACAACACACGGACACAACACACGGACACGCAACGTGACACCCCCCACCACCAGTCGCGCTCCGCCTGAGGCCTAGCTCAGGCTGCTGGGCGAGAATCCATGCAAGGCCCGTAGAGCCCCGCGGGAAGCCCGAATATAATCCAAACAGCGCCAGGACGGAAGCGTTATGGGGGTTGTTTTAATTCGCGCGCGATGCTGCGAGTGGAACTCACGCGTCTGTGTGTCTCTGCGTGTCTCTGCGTCTCTCTCTGTCGTCTCTTGCGAGTCAGCGAGGAAGGAGGAGACGCCGATTAGAAAGCAAACAATGGAGGCGACTTCCCGAGACGAGCGTCAACACGCGTGACGTAATCACGCCTCCCGCTGACGTCACCGCGCACAGCCGCCTCAGCGTTGCAACTCGACTGGTGACGTCATGACGCACAAGAGTCCCGTTCTCGTGCCGGGCCCGTGACGTCATCACGCACGGTGACGTGTTGTTCATTTAATAAACAAAAGGAGGACATCCTCTTTGGTTCCGCCGCTAAAGGGGCGGCCCATAAATGACGTCACGCACCCAGTGGGGGGGGTCAGACATTTGTGACAAGAGGGGAGGGGTTTGAGAAATGTGACGTCACATCAAAATGCGCAACTTTTAAATAAATATAGACAACACGTTCTACTTATCTTCTTGGTTCTTTCGGTAAAGTCACGTAGAAGGGAAGTAATAAAATAATAAAAATAAAACAATAAAAAAATTCTCACGACGTTTCGGCCACAACGCAAGTAGCCGTCCTCAGGTGAAACCAGGTCTGTCACCTGAGGACGGCTGCTTGCGTTGTGGCCGAAACGTCGTGAGAATTATTTTATTATTTTTATTTTTATTATTTTATTACTTCCCTTCTACGTGACTTTACCGAAAGAACCAAGAAGATGAATCCCTGCAGTCTCGAAAGCTTTAAAACGTTCTACCTAATTAAATAGACTTTTTAATAAATGTTTTCTCCTACAACATCAGTGTGCAGCGGCACATTAAATACGCACTACAATGACAATAGTTTAAAGCGATTGGAAGCATGTTTTTTTTTTGGGGGGGCAGAGCTTTGTGACGTCATATTTGAGGGGGGGTCTGACGTTTTGTGACGCCGTGTGACGAGAGGGGGGGTCAAAAATCGTCCAAAATCGCGTGACGTCATTTATGAACGGCCCCTTAGTTTGTATCCACCAGCGTGTTGCATGTCAGGAATGACATCTTTCACAGATGGGATCAGGTCACGGATTGTGTGTCCCGTGCTGGATCGAACCTGAATCTTGTGTTTGTTCAAGATTTTGGAATATTCAGGGGGCCGCTACGTCATCACGCACAGGTACAAGAGGGCCCGTGACGTCATCACGCACAGGTACAAGAGGGCCCGTGACGTCATCACGCACAGGTACAAGAGGGACCCGTGACGTCATCACGCACAGGTACAAGAGGGACCCGTGACGTCATCACGCACAGGTACAAGAGGGACCCGTGACGTCATCACGCACAGGTACAAGAGGGACCCGTGACGTCATCACGCACAGGTACAAGAGGGACCCGTGACGTCATCACGCACAGTAGACACAATCCACTCTGTGACGTCATCACGTACAGGTACAAGAGGGACCGTGACGTCATCACGCACAGTAGACACAATCCACTCTGTGACGTCATCACGCACAGGTGCAAGAGGGACCCGTGACGTCATCACGCACAGTAGACACAATTCACTATGACGTCATCACTTAAGTCGATGCACTAGGGGCCGTGACGTCATCACGCACAGTAGACACAAAAGGAGCTGTAACGTCATCACTCATAGAAGATACAATTGGAACTGTGACCTCATCGCGCATAGAAGACACGATGGGGGCGTGACGTCATCACGCACAATACACGATGGGGTGCCATCATCACGCACAGAAGACACGAAGGGGCGGCCGTGACGTCATCGCGCACAGGAGACACGACAGGTACAAGAGGGCCCGTGACGTCATCACGCACAGGTACAAGAGGGCCCGTGACGTCATCACGCACAGTAGACACAATCCACTCTGTGACGTCATCACGTACAGGTACAAGAGGGACCGTGACGTCATCACGCACAGTAGACACAATCCACTCTGTGACGTCATCACGCACAGGTGCAAGAGGGACCCGTGACGTCATCACGCACAGTAGACACAATCCACTCTGTGACGTCATCACGCACAGGTACAAGAGGGACCGTGACGTCATCACGCACAGTAGACACAATCCACTCTGTGACGTCATCACGCACAGGTACAAGAGGGACCGTGACGTCATCACGCACAGTAGACACAATCCACTCTGTGACGTCATCACGCACAGGTACAAGAGGGACCGTGACGTCATCACGCACAGTAGACACAATCCACTCTGTGACGTCATCACGCACAGGTACAAGAGGGACCGTGACGTCATCACGCACAGTAGACACAATCCACTCTGTGACGTCATTACGCACAGGTACAAGAGGGACCGTGACGTCATCACGCACAGTAGACACAATCCACTCTGTGACGTCATTACGCACAGGTACAAGAGGGACCGTGACGTCATCACGCACAGTAGACACAATCCACTCTGTGACGTCATTACGCACAGGTACAAGAGGGACCGTGACGTCATCACGCACAGTAGACACAATCCACTCTGTGACGTCATTACGCACAGGTACAAGAGGGACCGTGACGTCATCACGCACAGTAGACACAATCCACTCTGTGACGTCATCACGCACAGGTACAAGAGGGACCCGTGACGTCATCACGCACAGTAGACACAATCCACTCTGTGACGTCATCACGCACAGGTACAAGAGGGACCGTGACGTCATCACGCACAGTAGACACAATCCACTCTGTGACGTCATCACGCACAGGTACAAGAGGGACCGTGACGTCATCACGCACAGTAGACACAATCCACTCTGTGACGTCATCACGCACAGGTACAAGAGGGACCGTGACGTCATCACGCACAGTAGACACAATTCACTATGACGTCATCACTTAAGTCGATGCACTAGGGGCCGTGACGTCATCACGCACAGTAGACACAAAAGGAGCTGTAACGTCATCACTCATAGAAGATACAATTGGAACTGTGACCTCATCGCGCATAGAAGACACGATGGGGGCGTGACGTCATCACGCACAATACACGATGGGGTGCCATCATCACGCACAGAAGACACGAAGGGGCGGCCGTGACGTCATCGCGCACAGGAGACACGATGGGGCGGCCGTGACGTCATCGCGCACAGGCGACACTATCGGGCGGCCGTGACGTCATCGCGCACAGGCGACACTATCGGGCGGCCGTGACGTCATCGGGCACAGGAGACACGATGGGTGGCCGTGACGTCATCGCGCACAGGAGACACGGTGCGGTGGCCGTGACGTCATCGCGCACAGGCGACATCGACACAATTAGCCAACACCGTGAGGGTTGTTGGGCCTTAAAAGGGCAAATATACAATAGGCGACGTTTCGGACAAGGGCTCTTCTTCAGAGCCCATGAATAAGAGAGTCCAGAAATAGAAAGTTAAGGGCCGTCCATAAATGACGTCACGCGATTTTGGATGATTTTTGACCCCCCCCTCAAATATGACGTCACAAAGCTCTGCCCCTCCAAAAAAAAATGCTTCAAATCGCTGTAAACTATTGTCATTGTAGTGCGTATTTAATGTGGCGCTGCACTCTGATGCTGTAGGAGAAAACATTTATTACAAAGTCTATTTAATTAAGTAGAACGTGTTGTCTATATTTATTAAAGTTGCGCATTTTCACGTGACGTCACATTTCTCAAACTCCCCCCCCCTCGTCACACATCGTCACAAATGTCTGACCCCCCCCCCCCCCCCAGGTGCGTGACGTCATTTATGTACGTCCCCTTACTGGTGAGAGTTGGAGAACTGTGGATCTGTACTGAATGGCAGCAGCGACTGGCTCACAATCCCCTTTCACTTCCCCAAGTTTGACTCGAGCAGGTGCCACGTGGCTCTTCAGCAGAAGCGACGTGGCCATCACGAATGGCGGCTCAACCACGTGGCCTCGTACCACGGTCACGTGGCAATTTACAGTGGCAGCCAAAGAATCTTGTAATCCATTTTCTTGTGCAATGTAATTGAGGGGCTGTTGTTGTTGTTGTCTTGTTGTGGTCTGGGGCTGTTGTTGTTTTGTTGTGGTCTGGGACTGTTGTTGTCTTGTTGTGGTCTGGGGCTGTTGTTGTTGTTGTCTTGGTGTGGTCTGGGGCTGTTGTTGTTGTCTTGGTGTGGTCTGGGGCTGTTGTTGTTGTTGTTGTCTTGGTCTGGGGCTGTTGTTGTTCTGCCTTGCCCCAAGCTTACATTTAGTGTTGAAAGATCGGCAGGAATGTGCATACTTATGCAATTTGTACTCATCAATATTCATGTTTCGTGTTGTGTTTACTGTCCGTGGCTTGTGAACACATTCTGTATGTTGCACTGTCATCAGTGGCGGGATGTTAAATCCCTCATCCGGTCTACAGGAGGTTGTGGGGTCGATCCCGACCCTGACGCCTGCTGCTGTATATGTGGAGTTTGCGTGTCTCTCTCCCCATGGTCGCGTGGGTTTTTCTGTGGGACCTCCGGGTTTTTATCTCCACATCTAGAAACCTGCGTTTAGAGTGTTTTGGCTGCTATACATTACCACGTGATGATAATCCATTTCGTTCAGCTATCATTTGTAAGAGCCAAGTCGCTTCTGAAACAGACCTACATAGCTGAGTGGGCCTTACCCCATAAAATACAAATAAATATTTTAGTTTGTATTGTTCGTTGTTGTAAATCGATCACCTCATCCCTCCTCATGTAGTCTAAATAAATATCCTCGTTCTGCCTTCGACGCCGTGGCGAGACATTAACGGAGAAGTCAGGGTCGGGATCGACCCCACAACCTCCTGTACACCAGGTGAGGGATTTACCATCCCGCCCCTGATGACAGTGGCGGGATGTTAAGTAAACACAACACGAAACATGAATATTGATGAGTACAAATTGCATAAGTATGTACATTGCTGCCGATCTTTCAACACTAAATGCAAACTTGGGGCAAGGCAGAAAAATAACAGCCCCAGACCACAACAAGACAACAACAAACCCAGACCACAACAAGACAACAACAACAGTCCCAGACCTCACCAAGACAACAACAACCCCAGACCACAACAAGACAACAACTACAACAGTCCCAGACCTCACCAAGACAACAACAACCCCAGACCACAACAAGACAACAACTACAACAGTCCCAGACCACACCAAGACAACAACAAACCCAGACCACAACAAGACAACAACAACAGTCCCAGACCTCACCAAGACAACAACAAACCCAGACCACAACAAGACAACAACTACAACAGTCCCAGACCTCACCAAGACAACAACAAACCCAGACCACAACAAGACAACAACTACAACAGTCCCAGACCACACCAAGACAACAACAAACCCAGACCACAACAAGACAACAACTACAACAGTCCCAGACCTCACCAAGACAACAACAAACCCAGACCACAACAAGACAACAACTACAACAGTCCCAGACCTCACCAAGACAACAACAAACCCAGACCACAACAAGACAACAACTACAACAGTCCCAGACCACACCAAGACAACAACAAACCCAGACCACAACAAGACAACAACTACAACAGTCCCAGACCTCACCAAGACAACAACAAACCCAGACCACAACAAGACAACAACTACAACAGTCCCAGACCTCACCAAGACAACAACAAACCCAGACCACAACAAGACAACAACTACAACAGTCCCAGACCTCACCAAGACAACAACAAACCCAGACCACAACAAGACAACAACTACAACAGTCCCAGACCACACCAAGACAACAACAAACCCAGACCACAACAAGACAACAACTACAACAGTCCCAGACCTCACCAAGACAACAACAAACCCAGACCACAACAAGACAACAACTACAACAGTCCCAGACCTCACCAAGACAACAACAAACCCAGACCACAACAAGACAACAACTACAACAGTCCCAGACCTCACCAAGACAACAACAAACCCAGACCACAACAAGACAACAACTACAACAGTCCCAGACCTCACCAAGACAACAACAAACCCAGACCACAACAAGACAACAACTACAACAGTCCCAGACCTCACCAAGACAACAACAAACCCAGACCACAACAAGACAACAACTACAACAGTCCCAGACCACACCAAGAAGGAGTGTTGTGCATCACGCGGGACGCTGGGACTCATTTCACCTTGCGGAGGATCGCCCCCGCCAATCAAAATAGTTCCTCGGTTCAGTTCTTATGGCGGTTTCGTTCGTAATTGTGGACATTCATAAGTGTGGAATGTTCGTAAGTGGGGGTGTTCGTAAGTGGTGGACGTTCGTAAGTGGAGGACGTTCATACGTGGGGGATGTTCGTAAGTGGAGGGCGTTCATAAGCAGAGGGCGCTCATAAGCGGGGGGTGTTCGTAAGTGGAGGATGCTCGTAAGTTGAGAACGTCCGTGAAGGATGTTGGCACGTGCGGAATGTTCGTAAGTAGAGTCCGTGCGTAAGTAGGGGGCGTTCGCATCTCGGGGACTGTCCGTGATTGTTTCCGACACAGACACAGCGAGCGACCGAGCCGTGCATCACAGCAGAGCCCTGTGGATTGTGGGACACATTTTTATTGTCGTTATTTACAACGAGACCCCCCCCCCCACCCCCCCACAGCATCAATTACCGGCGCCCTGTTATCCGCAGCCCTCATATCCGCGACACCCACATCGGCATAATCCATAACCACCGCCTTCTCAATTCCCCTATCGCCAACTCACCACGCACACATCAGACATCAGCTCCGTCACAACACATCGACACGGCCGCTCACTCACGGACCAGCTTCTCCGTCAGTGCCTTGTGGTTCAAAGTGTTAACAGACATTCCATCTTCTTGGTTCTTTCGGTAAAGTCGTCACGTAGAAGGGAAGTAATAAAACAATAAAAAGAAAACATTATAAAATAATTCACGACGTTTCGGCCACAACGCAAGCAGCCGTCGACAGACTGGTTTCCACCTGAGGACGGCTGCTTGTGTTGTGGCCGAAACGTCGTGAGAATTATTTTATTATGTTTTATTTGTATTATTTTATTACTTCCCTTCTACGTGACGACTTTACCGAAAGAACCAAGGAGATGAATCCCTGCAGTCACGAAAGCTTTAAATCGAAAGATATTCCATTATCAGCTCAACAAACAAACACACGAAAAACAACAACACAGAGCAGAAGGGCAAAGTGTCACTTGGTCTTGGCCACACATCCCACTGCTGCAAGATGACCTGGAAGACGCGTTGGGGGGCAACGTTGATCTCTGCTGCCTCGACAGGAAACGTGAAGTTAAAACCCATCTGGAGCCTTGGCGAGGCTTTGGTGGGTAAACGAGCGGGGTGATCATCATAGTAATGATGTCCTCAGGGTTATCATTTGCATGATCAGTAACCGCAACTCCGATTAACAAAGTTGGCTAAGTCCGTTGCGAAACAAGTTCACACAACAACCACCACCGCCGCCATTCGCCACTAAGTGGCGGTGACGTCACCACGACGCTTGTGCCAGGCCACGTGCACCTTGAGGCTGCGACGTGAAGTGTCGAACGCCCGCTGGCAGGAGGAGGTCACGGGGCAGACCCTGCAGGTGCCACGGGTCGACTGACCGAGATGACACAGACGAGTGTCTGATGCACCACCTGTGCCCCCCTACTGTGCCAGGCTAGGTGCAGCAGGAGGTCACGGGGCAGAGCCAGCAGGTGCCACGGGTCGACGGTCGACTGACCGAGATGACCGAGACGAGTGGCTGATGCACCACCTGTGCCCCCGACTGCGCCAACTTGCTGTGCTTGAGCCACATTGAACTCGGCAGTCAAACGCCCCGTTAGTGGCGTGTGCCGTGCTTACGGGAATGTCTCCGGCGACAAACACCATCACCACCACCCCCACCACCCCCTGAGTTGTTAACGGAGATGTGAACCTCCGAGCTGCCCCACGTTGAATCGC
This sequence comes from Lethenteron reissneri, assembly GCF_015708825.2. Taxonomy (NCBI): domain Eukaryota; kingdom Metazoa; phylum Chordata; class Hyperoartia; order Petromyzontiformes; family Petromyzontidae; genus Lethenteron; species Lethenteron reissneri. The sequence continues at coordinate 2,580,876 of NC_083847.1, forward strand.
TGGGGGGGGAGGGGGGGGGGCGTTTGATTGAATCTTAAATCCCTCGACCCTCTCGCGCTCGGCATGATCCAGAGCCGCCCCCCCCCCCCTCAGGTAGCCGGCGAATCATCGGGGGGGGAGCCCCGAGCTTTGGGGGGCCGTCAGATGTGATGCCTCAGGGGGGCCCACAGTAGGATCTGCCCCCCCCACCCGCCCACTATGGACTGCCCCCCAGCAGTGTAAATGGATCCATCCCGTTAGTTGACGGTTACGTGACACGCTGGTAGTGGGTAAAAGTGCGGGTGAAGTGACGTCACAAAGGCACGGGCCTTCGTTGTGACGTCACAAAGGCACTGATTCTGAAGTCACAATGGCACTAAATCTATCATGAAGGCACCGACTCTGATTGTGACGTCACAAAGGCACTAATCACGTCACAAAGCCACTGACTCTGATTGTGACGTCACAAAGGCACTAATCATGTCACAAAGCCACTGACTGATTGTGATGTCACAAAGGCACTAATCATGTCACAAAGCCACTGACTGATTGTGATGTCACAAAGGCACTTATCACGTCACAAAGCCATTGACTCTGATTGTGACGTCACAAAGGCACTTATCACGTCACAAAGCCACTGACTCTGATTGTGACGTCACAAAGGCACTAATCACGTCACAAAGCCACTGACTCTGATTGTGATGTCACAAAGGCACTTATCATGTCACAAAGCCACTGACTGATTGTGACGTCACAAAGGCACTAATCGTGTCACAAAGCCACTGACTGATTGTGACGTCACAAAGGCACTAATCACGTCACAAAGCCACTGACTCTGATTGTGATGTCACAAAAGGCACTAATCACGTCACAAAGCCACTGACTCTGATTGTGACGTCACAAAGGCACTAATCACGTCACAAAGCCACTGATTGTGACGTCACAAAGGCACTAACCGCGTCACAAAATGTGATCTTGTGATGCCAACAAAAGTACTGGGGGGTGATGATGATGATGATGACGAGCGAGTCTCTGTGAAGGCAACAACAACAACAACGCCACGTGGTCGTCTGTGAGAGAGACACAAACAAGACGACGAAGAGCTTCACGGCTCATCGGATTCACGCGCGATGATGAACAGGCGGCCGCGATTCTGTTCTCACGGGAGGCAGTGACACCCACCCTGACATCGCGTCTCCCCCTGAGTCTCAGGACCCTGAGCGGCGTGCCCCCCCCCCCACCTCCCCACGAGTCTCACAAGATTCTTGACACTAAGAGGACTTCGCCGTTAGGGGGCCGTCCATAAATGACGTCACGCGATATGGGACGATTTTTGACCTCCCCCCACATTCTCGTCACACGGCGTCACAAAAAGTCTGACCCCCCCCCCTCAAATATGACGTCATAAAGCTCTGCCCCCCCCTCAAATATGACGTCACAAAAAGTCTGACCCCCCCCCTCAAATATAACGTCACAAAGCTCTGCCCCCCCCTCAAATATGACGTCACAAAAAGTCTGACCCCCCCCTCAAATATGACGTCATAAAGCCCCCCCCCCCCCTCAAATATGACGTCACAAAAAGTCTGCCCCCCCCCCCCTCAAATATGACGTCACAAAGCTCTGCCCCCCCCCCAAAAAATATATTTTAAAAAAATGCTTCAAATCGCTTTAAACTATTGTCATTGTAGTGCGTATTTAATATGGCGCTGCACTCTGATGTTGTAGGAGAAAACATTTATTACAAAGTCTATTTCATTAAGTAGAACGTGTTGTCTATATTTATTTAAAGTTGCGCATTTTGATGTGACGTCACATTTCCCAACCCCCCCCCCCCTCGTCACACATCGTCACAAATGTCTGACCCCCCCCCCAGGTGCGTGACGTCATTTATGGACGGCCCCTTAACCCTGGCTTCGTGTGAAATCCACAGCGGGGACCCCATCCCTACACGGTCTGTAGTGTTATAATCTCACAGTCTGTAGTGTTATAATCTCACAGTCTGTAGTGTTATACTCACACAGTCTGTAGTGTTATAATCACACAGTCTGTAGTGTTATAATCTCACAGTCTGTAGTGTTATAATCTCACAGTCTGTAGTGTTATAATCTCACAGCCTGTAGTGTTATAATCTCACAGTCTGTAGTGTTATAATCTCACAGTCTGTAGTGTTATAATCTCACAGTCTGTAGTGTTATAATCTCACAGTCTGTAGTGTTATAATCTCACAGTCTGTAGTGTTATAATCTCACAGTCTGTAGTGTTATAATCTCACAGTCTGTAGTGTTATAATCTCACAGTCTGTAGTGTTATAATCTCACAGCCTGTAGTGTTATAATCTCACAGTCTGTAGTGTTATAATCTCACAGTCTGTAGTGTTATAATCTCACAGTCTGTAGTGTTATAATCTCACAGTCTGTAGTGTTATAATCTCACAGTCTGTAGTGTTATAATCTCACAGTCTGTAGTGTTATAATCTCACAGTCTGTAGTGTTATAATCTCACAGCCTGTAGTGTTATAATCTCACAGTCGGTAGTGTTATAATCTCACAGTCTGTAGTGTTATAATCTCACAGTCTGTAGTGTTATAATCTCACAGTCTGTAGTGTTATAATCTCACAGTCTGTAGTGTTATAATCTCACAGTCTGTAGTGTTATAATCTCACAGTCTGTAGTGTTATAATCACACAGTCTGTAGTGTTATAATCACACAGTCTGTGGTGTCATAATCTCACAGTCTGTAGTGTTATAATCTCACAGTCTGTAGTGTCATAATCACACAGTCTGTAGTGTTATAATCTCATAGTCTGTAGTGTTATACTCACACAGTCTGTAGTGTCATAATCACATAGTCTGTAGTGTTATACCCACACAGCCTGTAGTGTTATACTCACACAGTCTGTAGTGTTATAATCTCATAGTCTGTAGTGTTATAACTACACAGCCTGTAGTGTTATACCCACACAGCCTGTAGTGTTATAATCTCATAGTCTGTAGTGTTATAATCTCACAGCCTCTAGTGTTAATGAGAGAGTGCAGACATGGGGAGGAGGGTGTGTGTGTGTGGGGATGTGTTGTGGTCAGTAACCGCGATAAAACAATTAAACCGCACGCACTTGAAGATTATGAAATCCGACGAAAGGACAAACATATAAACCGGACAAAGACCCCCAATAGTAGAAAAAAAACAACGGAATAACACAAAAAAATCAGCATCGTCAGCCACGGTCAATCCATTGCTGGATGACCCCCCCGCGAACATTAAACGCGAAAACACCAACACGGGAAAAACGATGCAACCAAAACACCAGAAACGTCGCGAAAAACAAACAAACATCCCGAATTAAATTAAATCAAAAGCCCAGCAGGTTAAATTACAGACACGGCGATACCATAGCACGCGGGCAACGAGCGGCAAAGCGCGTGGGTGACGCCCCGTACCGACTGACGTCACACGCACACACGTCACACACGCACGCACACACGCACACACACGCACACACGCACACACGTCACACACGCACGCACGCACACGCGCACACGCACACACACGCACACACACACACTCACACACGCACGCGGTGAGCGAGCGGAGATGCATGTGGGCAACTGACGTCACAACAATAACCGCCATTCGCCACTAAGTGACGGTGACGTCACCACGACGCTTGTGCCAGGCCACACGTCACACGCACACACACGCACACGCACACACGCACACTCACACACACGTTACACACACGCACACACACGTGCGCACACACACACACACGCGCACGCACACACACACACACCCACACGCACGCACACACACTCATACGCTGTGACAGACGTCATTAAGCCCCGCCCCTGGCCCTACTTGGCCGCGAGCCAGACTGGTTGAAGAAACTCCTGGAGCCAGTGACGTCGCTACCTTGGTTTGGTTCTAGCTTGGCATGGTGAAGAGACTTTGATTAACCATCCCCGCACACCATGCGAGAGGGAGACAGCAGAGCGGGAGAGAGATCACTTTGGTGTCTCCGTGGAACACCGGAATGTCGACCGTGTTGGCCATGTGTTCACCGCTGACGTGGTTGAGATGTTCACCGGATAACCGGTTAACATGTTTCCAGACGGCACTGGACACGCGCTAGTCCAACATCTTCCGGCCTGCACACACAGACGACAAGCGCACGCACGCACGCACACACGCACGCACACACACACACGCACGCACGCACACACGCACGCACACACACGCACGCACGCACACACGCACACACACGCACACGCGCACACGCGCACACGCACGCACACACACGCACGCACGCACACACGTACACACACACGCACGCACACGCGCACACGCACGCACACACGCACACACGCACGCACACACAGGCACACGCACGCACACACGCACACACACACACGCAAACACAGGCACGCACACACACACACACACGCACACACGCACGCACACACACGCACCCACACACGCGCGCAAACACAGACACACGCACGCACACACACACATGCACCCACACGCGCGCAAACAAAGACACACGCACATGCAAACATCATTATAATTCACTCGCGTTTCATCAGTCCGAGTCTCAAGACTTTGTCCTGTCAAGTTTGCGCCATACGCCGCTGCTGCCGCCGCCGCCGCTGCTGCTGCGAGTAATTAGCGGGTAATTTTTCAGCATTTGGCCATTGCGTTGGTCAATAGCGGCGACACTGCATGATCTTACTCCCCATGACAAAGACAGACTGCTGGGGCAAGCGCTGTTAGCGAGCAGCAGCGCCGATGAAGGCCGGCACGGCACACGACGAGGGGCGGGAGGAGAGCCCCTCGCCCCTCCTGCCTCCGTCTCCCCGGCGGGGATGTTTACACACCGCACCAGGCGCTCATTTGAGGCTGAGACGACCTAGGGGAGAGGCCCAGGACCGGTTCAGATAATCGTCAACGGTGTTGGTGGCCGTGAGTGGGAATCCAGAGTCGGGTGGCCGGGTTAGTAGCGTAGCGCTCACCGCTACACTACCGCTCCCCACATGACACGTACACACACACACACGTACACACACACACGTATACACACGTACACACACACACGTACACACACACACACGTACTCACACACGTGCACACACACGTACACACACATACACGTACGTACGCACACACACACACATACGTACACACACACGTACACACACACATGTACGTACACACACACGTACACACACACACGCACGTACACACACACATGTACGTACACACACACACACGTACACACACGCACGTACACACACACACGTACACACACACACACGTACGTACGCACACACACACACATACGTACACACACACACGTACACACACACACACACGTACACACACACACGTACAAAGCACGCTAACTCTAGTCATCCTCGCTGCAGCGGCTTTTGGCTCGCCATCGAACAAAGATGGTCACACCGCATCGCGTGGCGCTCTAAGATGCACTTTTTGCGGCCGTCTGGAACGCTCTTCCCTTCCAATGTTAGGAAGCCACTGGATCGATGCACTTTTAAAACATCCTCTAGATCGACAAACTCGTGTCTTTGTAACTGCTCTTCGTGTTTAGTTTGTTGTCCTTCCCCCGCACCTCCGATGAGCATGATTGGCTACGTACGGTGTGAAAGAAGTTCAACATCCACACGTACAAGCAGAGACACGTGTACACGTGTTGACACGTCCACACGGACGCATACGGACCAACAACGGCCACCATTTGCCACTAAGCGGCGGTGACATGGCCAACAGGACTTGTGCCAGGCTAGGTGCAGTTTGAGGCCGCTTGAAAATTGTAAGGTTCGTTGATGGCAGAAAGCCCCGAGCTTCGTGTGAAGCGACAGGCCAGGCAGCTTCCCCACAGCAGTGAAACACGCTGCCGATGAAAAGAATAATGGCGCTCCACTCATTCGGAGTCAGATCTCTGCTGCCAAACCCGAGTTGGTCATAAGCACAGTGCCCAGGTGCAGAAACCTCTCCACTCTTTCCACAACTGCGCCATTACTCATGGGGATGCTCCAGGTTCTGTGAGTGAGCAGCAATCACCAGATAATCAGCATTCATAACATGGCTGACAAATTGCGCCAACTCTTGAATGTACCCAGGCATTGATCGATCTCCCAGTAGGCAAAGATGATGTTAAATAATGTTGGTGCTAGAGGACATCCCTGTCACACCCCAAGGTGAACAGGGCATGCCTCTGACTCCCGGCCACGTAGCTCTACCCGGGCCTACCCACCATCATGAAGGCCCTTAATGATTGTGAGCAGAGGGTCATGATTTCGAGAGCGTGAAGAACAGTCTAAAGCCCTGGCCTACTGTTGGGATCATAGGCCTTCACCAGGTCAATAAAGCAGAGATGTAGGTCTTGTTGTAATTCCCTACACCTCTGCTGTAGCATACGGAGAGACAATATGGCATCTGTGCAGGACCGCCCTTTCCTGAAACCACATTGGGGCTCCGCAAGCCTCTCCTCAGCGTGCCTGGCAAGGCGATGTTGAATCATCTTTGCCAGGACCTTCCCGGCACACTGGGAAGGGAAATACTCTTGTAGTTGTTACAGTCTCTGCGATCCACCATTTTAAAGATGGGGGCCCACCAGGGCATCCTTCCAATCCAACGGAACACATCCCGTGGTCCAGACGGTCGTATTGATGTCATATAGGGCAGTCTACACAGAGATGCCACCTTCCCTCAGCAGTTTGCTTGGGACGTCATCTCTGCCCAGCACTTTACCAGGTCTCAGACTTCGTACTTCCTCAACAGATGGTGGCACCATCAGTCAAACACTCACAGGGAGTGCCTACTTCCTCCAATATCTGTAGCTTCAGCAGGGTCACCACCACCTTGCCCCATGATGTTACCTGAGCTGAGGGGTTTCACCCCTCTCCCACAATCTCACAGAAAAACTCGGCAAACCAACTGGGGGTCAGAGGTCAGATCACTACTATTTATAGATATAATGAAAGCCCCCCTGCCTGGCAGGTCAAGGGACTGAGGTCGACTGACTGAGATGACTGGCAGATGCACCACCTGTGCACCCTATTGTGTTGCCTTGCTGCGTTTTACCCGCCCGGCGCTCCGCTCGTTGTTGTGAGCGTCGCTCCTCAGCCCTCCGCTGTTGCTGGAGGGCGACTGCCTCTAACTGCCCAGCGGCATCCTTCACGAGCCTCCTCCACAGAGGCCGATCTTGACACCTCTAGTACCGGTTATTGGCAAGTCCACTCAGCTCCACATCCTCCTGGACCGTGTCAGCTCCATCTTTTCTCAAGCCTGGGTCGTGCCTATTAGCCCCCTCTATCCGGCCAAACAGAAGCTGTTTTGGCATGCGGTGGCTTTGCCTGCGAGAAAAGTTTATTGATGAGACTATCCAGATCTTTCAAGAATCTGTGAGCTCCTCACACGATCCAGTACGGATCGTAGGCAGGCCAACCTGAATGTTTCCAACCAGCGCAGATGTTTAATTAGCGGGGTTCACTTTTCGGAAGCACAGAGAAGGGAGGGCATGACCATGGCCGAGAAGGCCGAAAGCTTCGTGCGGAGCGGCAGGCCAGGTAGCTTCCACACGGCGTTATGCAGCCGCTGAGAAGATGAGTCCACCCGACTGATTCAGAGACCGCTGCTAAAGGGAAGCTGGTTATAAGCAAACTGCCCAGGTGCGGGAACTCCTCAAGTCACATTATCACTCGCACACACACACACGTACTTACGCCTGGTTGAAGAGAGGAATTCCGTTGATCCGAATTTGTCTCTATCCAGCACAGAGACCTGCAAGAGACAAGGGGAAGAGGAGGGAGACACGGGGAGGGGGGGAGGGAGACACGGGGAGGGGGGGGAGGGAGACACGGGTAGGTGGAGGGGGGAGACACGGGGAGGGGGGGAGGGAGACACGGGGACAGGGTGGAAGGAGACACGGGGATGTGGGGGAGGGAGACACGGGTAGGTGGAGGGGGGAGACACGGGGAGGGGGGGAGGGAGACACGGGGAGGGGGGGAGGGAGACACTGGGAGGGGGGGAGGGAGACACGGGGATGTGGGGGAGGGAGACACGGGGAGGGGGAGGAGGGAGACACGGGGAGGGGGGGGAGGGAGACACGGGGAGGGGGGGGAGGGAGACACGGGGAGGGGGGGGGAGGGAGACACGGGTAGGTGGAGGGGGGAGACACGGGGAGGGGGGGAGGGAGACACGGGGACAGGGTGGAAGGAGACACGGGGATGTGGGGGAGGGAGACACGGGTAGGTGGAGGGGGGAGACACGGGGAGGGGGGGAGGGAGACACGGGGAGGGGGGGAGGGAGACACTGGGAGGGGGGGAGGGAGACACGGGGATGTGGGGGAGGGAGACACGGGGAGGGGGAGGAGGGAGACACGGGGAGGGGGGGGAGGGAGACACGGGGAGGGGGGGAGGGAAACACGGGGAGGGGGGGAGGGAGACACTGGGAGGGGGGGAGGGAGACACGGGGATGTGGGGGAGGGAGACACGGGGAGGGGGAGGAGGGAGACACGGGGAGGGGGGGGAGGGAGACACGGGGAGGGGGGGAGGGAGACACGGGGAGGGGGAGGGGGGAGACACGGGGAGGGGGGGAGGGAGACACGGGGAGGGGGAGGGGGGAGACACGGGGAGGGGGGGGAGGGAGACACGTGGAGGGGGGGAGGGAGACACGGGCAGGAGGGAGACACGGGGAGGGGGGGAGGGAGACACGGGGAGGTGGAGGAGGGAGACACGGGGAGGGGGGGAGGGAGACACGGGGACAGGGTGGAAGGAGACACGGGGATGTGGGGGAGGGAGACACGGGGACAGGGTGGAAGGAGACACGGGGAGGGGGAGGGGGGAGACACGGGGAGGGGGGGAGGGAGACACGGGGAGGGGGGGAGGGAGACACTGGGAGGGGGGGAGGGAGACACGGGGATGTGGGGGAGGGAGACACGGGGAGGGGGAGGAGGGAGACACGGGGAGGGGGGGGAGGGAGACACGGGGAGGGGGGGGGAGGGAGACACGGGTAGGTGGAGGGGGGAGACACGGGGAGGGGGGGAGGGAGACACGGGTAGGTGGAGGGGGGAGACACGGGGAGGGGGGGGAGGGAGACACGGGGACAGGGTGGAAGGAGACACGGGGATGTGGGGGAGGGAGACACGGGTAGGTGGAGGGGGGAGACACGGGGAGGGGGGGAGGGAGACACGGGGAGGGGGGGAGGGAGACACTGGGAGGGGGGGAGGGAGACACGGGGATGTGGGGGAGGGAGACACGGGGAGGGGGAGGAGGGAGACACGGGGAGGGGGGGAGGGAGACACGGGGAGGGGGGGAGGGAGACACGGGGAGGGGGGGAGGGAGACACTGGGAGGGGGGGAGGGAGACACGGGGATGTGGGGGAGGGAGACACGGGGAGGGGGAGGAGGGAGACACGGGGAGGGGGGGGAGGGAGACACGGGGGGGGGGAGGGAGACACGGGGGGGAGGGGGGAGACACGGGGGGGGGGGGAGGGAGACACGGGGAGGGGGGAGGGAGACACGGGGAGGGGGAGGGGGAGACACGGGGAGTGGGGGAGGGAGACACGTGGAGGGGGGGAGGGAGACACGGGCAGGAGGGAGACACGGGGAGGGGGGGAGGGAGACACGGGGAGGTGGAGGAGGGAGACACGGGGAGGGGGGAGGGAGACACGGGGACAGGGTGGAAGGAGACACGGGGATGTGGGGGAGGGAGACACGGGGACAGGGTGGAAGGAGACACGGGGAGGGGGAGGGGGGAGACACGGGGAGGGGGGGAGGTGGTGGGAGACACGGGGAGGGGGGGAGGGAGACACTGGGAGGGGGGGAGGGAGACACGGGGATGTGGGGGAGGGAGACACAGGGATGTGGGGGAGGGAGACACGGGGAGGGGGGGGAGGGAGACACGGGGAGGTGGTGGGGGGAGACACGGGGAGGGGGGGAGGGAGACACGGGGACAGGGTGGAAGGAGACACGGGGATGTGGGGGAGGGAGACACGGGGACAGGGTGGAAGGAGACACGGGGAGGGGGAGGGGGGAGACACGGGGAGGGGGGGAGGGAGACACGTGGAGGGGGGGGAGGGAGACACGGGCAGGAGGGAGACACGGGGAGGGGGGGAGGGAGACACGGGGAGGTGGAGGAGGGAGACACGGGGAGGGGGGGAGGGAGACACGGGGACAGGGTGGAAGGAGACACGGGGATGTGGGGGAGGGAGACACGGGGACAGGGTGGAAGGAGACACGGGGAGGGGGAGGGGGGAGACACGGGGAGGGGGGGAGGGAGACACGGGGAGGGGGGGAGGGAGACACGTGGAGGGGGGGAGGGAGACACGGGCAGGAGGGAGACACGGGGAGGGGGGGAGGGAGACACGGGGAGGGGGGGAGGGAGACACGGGGAGGGGGGGAGGGAGACACGGGGAGGTGGAGGAGGGAGACAGTCACCTCAGTTCATCAACCACAACACCTGGGTCTGTTCCATGTCCCCCTGCCAACAGCGGAGACCTTCACCAATGTCACATTGTGCCCTCAAGGTGCACCCCAGCTTGTTCTACTCCTCCTCCTCCCGCTGGCCAGTTCGTCTTGGGAGAAGAGGTGGCCGTGCCGACATCACAGACGTTATGGACGCGGCCAATCCCGGATTAAACTAGTGCGGGGCCTGTAGCATGATGTTATAAAGAGGGGCCCGAAATAAAAAAAAACACGAATATTAAAACACAATTTTTTTACTTGCATAGTAAAGTAATTGTATGTTTTCATTTTCTATACAGCCAGAAAATGGCAAATCGCTAACCTTAAACATCCAGTCGTTCGTAAAAGTTGAAGGCGGTATAGTACTGTAGTGATAGAGCAAGTGCAGAATCACTGAACGGGAATTGATAGCTTGAAAGCATTTAGCGCGGGGCCCTTGAAAGTGCGGGGACTGTAGCATATGTAGCTACTACATATGTAGTAGCTACATATGTAGTAGCTACATATGTAGTAGCTACATATGTAGCTACTACATATGTAGCTACTTGTGCTACTGGGATCATCCGGCACTGGACACGGCGTGCGTGATGACACGGACAGCCAGGAAGTAAACACAAGCCCTCTGATTGGTAACTTAACGGGCCTGCAAGGGGATTGGTTAGCGGTTTAGGAAATTGAAGGGATTGGAGGTAGAACTACAACACGATAAAGAGCGGGAAGACTGAGGATGATTGACAGCGAGGGACGGTTGGAATCCGCGAGGAAGAGTGGAAGGTGATTGGCTGCAGGGACAGCAGCCACTGCTGCTGCTGCGAAGATGAGTAGAGTTCGCACGATGATGCTTGATGCTTCTTGACAAGATCAGCAAGGCCATTGTGGATCATTTGTGGCAAGCAATTGTTTCGTGCGTAATGAGTGCCAGGACTTTGTAACAAGGCCCTGGCTGCCAATGCAGCCCGGCGCGCACAGGACGGACACGGTGCCAGATCTATTGCTGGCATTTAAAGAGAGAGAGAGAAGTGATTGCGGTCCGTCACCAGGGCTCATGGCGAGGTGGCCGAGTTGCATCGAGACAAATGTTTGCATCGGCCGAGTGGTCCACAGGCCAAAAAACTTGTTGGAGAAACACGGCGCTAGACTAGCGGAGGAAGAAGCGTCCCCTAGGGTGCAGGGACCATTCCATGGAGCCCCTTCACCGTTTGACATCAGTGGCGATCATCTCAACATCCCATGGTGCCCCTCCACGGCTTGACATCAGTGGCGATCATCTCAACCGGTGGTTCTCAGAAAGTATGGATCCTGGAACCACTAAAGATAAAGCTCCCAATGTAGACTAAACAGACTGTTGGGGCAAGTGCTGTTAGCGAGCACCTATCAAGGCCGGCACGGCACACAAGGGGATGGGTGGCCAACACCACGCCCGGCCGCCTTTGTCTCCCCAGTGGCGACACCAGGTTCTCTCTTGAGGCTGAGTCGACCTAGGGGAGCCCCAGGACCGTTTCGGATCATTGTCACCGGCGTGGGCCGTGAGCGGGAATCGAACTTGGGTCGTCGGGTTCGTAGCGCAGCGCTACACTAACCGCTGCACCACCGCTCCCCACTCCACCGCTACGGCGGGGGTCATCCAGGCGGTCCCCCCGCAGAGCCGACCCGGACAATGACGACAACATTTCTCGCACCGTTATGTGTCGGACATTCGCATTCCACTCGTGATATTTGACTTAAAGAAGATGTTGTTTGGTAAGCTTTACCCCTGATCTAAAATTCATACCCCTAACCCCTAACATCTAAATGCTCCCCTCCTGAAAAAGAATGTATTAAGTTCCGACAACGTGAATGATTGTGCATCAGCAGCACTGGTATTTAGAGAGGGAAGTGAGTGGTCCACGGCTTGTGTGGTCTGCAGGCCACAACACGTTTCAGACACACCGCGTCCGGAGGTCGACTCAGCCCCAAATGAGTGCCCGGTCCGGTGCGTAGTAAACATCGCCACTGGGGAGACAAAGGCGGTCGGGTGTGGTGCTGTGAACACCCACCCCCTCGTGTGCCGTGCTGGCCTTCATAGGTGCTTGCTAACAGCACTTGCCCCTACAGTCTGTGAAGGCTATACGGGGCATCTTTGTATCTTTGTGTCTGTGTGTGTGTCTGTGTCTGTGCATGTGTCTGTGCATGTGTCTGTGCGTGTGTCTGTACGTGTGTGTGTCTGTGTGTGTATCTGTGCGTGTATCTGTGCGTGAGTCTGTGAGTATGTCTGTGTGTGTGTCTGTGTGTGTATTTGTGAGTGAGTCTGTGTGTGTGTCTGTGTATCTGTGAGTGTGTCTGTGTGTATCTGTGAGTGTGTCTGTGTGTGTATCTGTGCGTGTATCTGTGCGTGAGTCTGTGAGTGTGTCTGTGTGTGTGTCTGTGTGTGTCTGTGTGTGTGTGTCTGTGTGTGTATCTGTGCGTGTATCTGTGCGTGAGTCTGTGAGTGTGTCTGTGTGTGTGTCTGTGTGTGTGTCTGTGCGTGTGTCTGTGCGTGTATCTGTGAGTGTGTCTGTGCGTGTGTCTGTGCGTGTGGGGAGTGCGAGTGAAGTGATTAGCGCACCTCGCAATGAACCCGGCAAACTGGGTTCGATTCCCGCTCACGGCCAACACCAGTGACCATTATCTGCGCCTCCCTTAGGTCGACTCAGCCTCAAATGACTGCCTGGTGCGGTGCGTAGTAAACATCGTCACTGGGTGGGGAGACAAAGGCGGCCGGGGGGTGGTGCTGTGAACACCCCCCTCGTGTGCCGTTCCGGCCTTCATAGGTGGTCGCTAGCAGCACTTGCCCCGACAGTCTGTTAGAGGCAACACGGGGGATCTTTGTCTCTGTGTATTGTGTAAGTGCGTTGAGTGTATCTCTGTGAGTAGTGTGCGTGCAGAGACCGGTTTGATGAAAATAGCTGCAGACAATGACACACCCAGACTCACAAGAGCAGACACGAGTCAGGGAGGGTGTGTAAGAGGGCTCAGTGGGGGAGTGAGTGAGTGGTTGAGTTAAGTCAGTGAGTGGAGAGGGTGAGTGAGTGGAGAGGGTGAGTGAGTGAGTGGGTGAGTGGGTGAGCGGATGGACGAGTGTGGGAGCGTGTGCAATTAGTGGGTGGGTGAGTGATTGGGTGGGTGAGTGATTGGGTGGGTGAGTGATTGGGTGGGTGAGTGGGTGGATGAGTGATTGGGTGGGTGAGTGATTGGGTGAGTGGGTGGGTGAGTGATTGAGTGGGTGAGTGGGTTAGTGGGTAGGTGAGTGAGTGGGTGAGTGGGTGGGTGAGTGGGTGGGTGGGTGAGTGATTGAGTGAGGGGGTGAGTGATTGAGTGAGGGGGTGAGAGTGAGTGGGTGGGTGGGTGAGTGATTGAGTGAGTGTCTGTTTAAGGGGGGTGAAGTGGATGAGTGGTTGGGTGAGTGAGTAATTGGCTAAGTGAGTGAGTGGGTGAGTGCTTGGTTAAGGTGTGTAAGTGGATGAGTGGGTGGGTGAGTGGATACATGGGTGAGTGAGAAAGTGGGTGGATTAGAACTGGGTAGATGCGTGTTGGGGTGAGTGAGTGGGTGAGCGAGAGTGGGTGGGTGAGCAGAATAGTCGAGAAGAGTTGGTGAGTGGGTAAGTGGATGGATAAGGGAATGGGAGAGTGATGGAATTGGGAAGTGGGTGGGTAAATGGGTGAATGATTGATGATTGAACGAGCGGGTGAATGAGTGTGCAAGTGGGTGATTGAGTCAGTGTTTATATTCATTAAAATCACGATCATCAACAACAATTGGTATTCACCACTAAAGTGGCGGTGACGTCACCATGGCACCTGTACCAGGCTAGGTGCACTTTGAGGCCACGAGAAGTACCGACGGCTCGCTGGCAGGAGGTCACAGGACAGACCCAGCAGGTGACATTGGTCGACTGACTGAGATGACTGGCAGATGCACCACTTGTGCCCAATATTGTGCCCACTCGCTGTGTTTTAGCCACCGGGCGCTCCGCTCGTTGTTGTGAGCGTCGCTCCTCTGCCCTCCGTTGTTGTTGGAGGGCGACTGCCTCCAACTGCCCAGTAGCAGCGTCCTTCACAAGCCTCCTCCACAAAGGCCGATCTTGACACCGCTGGTACCAGTCATCGGCAAATTCCACATCCTCCTGTACCGCATCATTCCATCTCTTCTCTAGCCCATGCCGTGCCCATTTAGCCACCTCTATCTGGCCAAACAGAAGCTGCTTGGGCATGCGATGGTTGAGCATGCGGGCTACATGACCCAGCCTGTCAGAGGAGCTCACTGATGGGACCGTGTCCAGATCTATCGAGGATTTGCGAGCTCCTCACACAATCCAGTCTGGTGAAAACAAGATGGATAGTAGGCAGGCTAGTCTGAATGTCTCTAATTAGCAAAGATGTTCCATTAGACCAGGGGGTGGGGAACGTCCGGCCCACGGGACATATGAGGCCCGAGAAATCATTTGGCCTGGCCCTGCCAAGGCAACCGCAGGAGCAAACCTGGAAAAGCAGTTGCGAGTAGCAGCAACATCATCAACACCGGCTAACATCACACACGCCTCGCCAAAGAGAAGTGGTTCCAGCCATCGCATTAGGGGCGAGTTAATTAAATATTTGACCAAATATAACGGGCTAATTTTTAAGTTGATAATTTTAGCATGGCCCGCGAATGTTGTTATAAATATCCAAATGGCCCTTGGCAGGAAAGAGGCTCCCCAGTAGACAGAGCAGGTAGCTGCCACATGGCATTACGCAGGTGATGAAAAGATAATGCCGGGCGACTGATCGGGAGAGAGAAACCGCTCCACACCTGCACTGTCACTCGGTGGGCGGAGAGGTATTTGATGGCGTATAATGCCCAGGCAGGTGCTTCGATTTGGAGCGGATGAAGGAAAAGCCCCACCTCTCAGTGGCATGTTCAAGGTTAAGCGGCAGAATTTCCATCTCAGAGTGAGCAGATCATCAGCAAACACAACATGGTTGACCAATAGGGAGCTACCCCTTGACTGCACCCATGCATAGATCAGCCTCCCATTGTTTCTGTACCAGGTGGACATTCCTCTGGTAAAACAATGGATAGTTTCTCGAACTATGTGATCAAAATCGATGTTAAATTATGTGGGGAGCTAGATGACATCCCTGTCACAGCCAAAATGAGCAGGAAATGGCTCCGACTTCTGACCACGCAACTTCACCCGGGGCTCTGCTCACCATCATGAAGGTTCTTAATGATTGTGAGCAGAGAGTCAGGGACTCCCAAAGCACAAAAATAACGCAGAGCCCAGGCCTATCAATGGTATCATCGGCCTGAACCATGTCGATAAAACAGAGAGATAGGTAGTGTTTAAAGTCCCTACACCCTTGCTACAGTAGACAAAGAGAATATGGCATCCGTGCAGGACCACCCCAGACTGAAACCACATTGGGGCTCCGCAAGCCTTGCCAGGACCTTTCCCAGCACACCGAGGAGTGAGATGCCCCTGTAGTTGTTACAGTTTGTGCGGTCCCCCTTCTCAAAGCGGGGGTCACCAGGGCATCCGTCCAATCCTGCGGAACCCGTCCTGCGGTCCAGACGGTTGTATTTGTCATTGAGGGCAGTCTACACACAGATGCTACCCTCCCTCAGCAGTTCGTCTTGGGGAGTCATCTCTGTCCTGGTTGCAAGACTCCGGATCGCCTTTTGTACCTCAACAGGTGCCACCATCGGCCCAAACACTCGCAGAGAGCGGTGACCTCCTGCAGTATTTGAGGCACGGCAGCTCCCGGCAGGCTCAAATATGTTATCTGAGCCAAGGGGGTCCCCCCCCCCAATAATTCCTCAACATCAATGCTCAGCAAGACGTGAAAACCATGGGGTTCTGGAAAAGTTCAATTTCTTGGTTCTTTCGGTAAAGTCACGTAGAAGGGAAATAATAAAATATTACAAATATTAAATAAAATTCTCACGACGTTTCGACTGCAACACAAGCAATCATCATCAAGTGTGATAAACCACAGCAAGAAAACTAAAACTAAAGCGTTTATTTGACGAGCTAAGGCCCACTTAGCTACGTAGCTTTTTTATGAACTCACTCTGTCTGTTGTTGTATCCTCAAATCTTGTAACTCAATTTAACCCACTTCCCAATGTGGTATCGACTGCAAACTTGGTATACTTATGTCATACCGATGACAATACTACATTCTATCATTAGAAATAAAAAAAATTTAAACATTTTTTGTTACATGTCATGTTTCGCCTTGGGTCTAATCGTCCATGCTCAACTGACGTTGGCTGTAAATCACCACGGCCCCTTACGCTGTGGGCAAGCCTCAGGGCCACTTCCTGGAGTCGTGGAGTTTTGCCATTACTAGTACGGTACATTCCATATTACTTATTCAGAAGCGACCTGGCGTGGTTGGCAGTCCCTCGGGCACTGAGGATGGCACACCTTCCACAAATTATCGCTCAACAAAGTGGCTAATAATTGTAGTCGTCGTCGCGAGGAATTTATAACCGCAGCCAAACACCCTGAACGCACGTTGCTGCTAAATGTGGAGGGAAACACCAGGGGACCCGGAGTAGAAAAAATCCGCGTGACCACGGGGAGAGAGACGCAAACTCCAACTATACAGCAGCAGGCGTCAGGGTCGGGATTCAAACCACGACCTCCTGTAGACCAGGCGAGGTCGTTAACATCTCCTAGCCACCGTGATGATGATGAGAGAGACATGCAAATTCCAAACATACAGCAGCAGGCGTCAGGGTCGGGATTCAAACCACGACCTCCTGTAGACCAGGCGAGGTAGTTAACATCTCCTAGCCACCGTGATGATGAGAGAGAGAAAGACACGCACACTCCAAATATACAGCAGCAGGCGTCAGGGTCGGGATCGAACCCACGACCTCCTGCACACCAGGCGAGGTAGTTAACATCTCCTAGCCGCCGTGATGATGATGAGAGAGAGACATGCAAACTACAAATATACAGCAGCAGGCGTCAGGGTCGGGATTCAAACCACGACCTCCTGTACACCAGGCGAGGTCGTTAACATCTCCTAGCCGCCGTGATGATGAGAGATAGAGAGACACGCAAACTCCAAATATACAGCAGCAGGCGTCAGTGTCGGGATCGAACCCACGACCTCCTGCATACCAGGCGAGGGAGTTAACAACTCCTAGCCACCATGATGATGATGATGAGAGAGACACGCAAACTTCAAATATACAGCAGCAGGTGTCAGGGTCGGGATCGAACCCACGACCTCCTGCGTACCAGGCGAGGTAGTTAACATCTCATAGCCACCGTGACGAGTTGTTTTGGTGTGTTCATGGTGGTTAATTGGGAAGTACAAGAGGCACACACAGACACATCACCACCACCACAAACACCACCACAACCTCCACCACTATCAAAAGCACCATAGCCATCATCACCACCATCATAATCTGCACCATCACCATCACCTCTACCACCAAAGACAAAGATCCCCCGCATAGTCTCAACAGACCGTTGGGGCAAGTGCTGTTAGCGAGCACCTAACATCCACCACCACCATCCAATACCACTAAGTGGTGGTGACATCACCACAGGGCTTGTGCCAGGCCAGGTGCACTTTGAGGGCACATGAAGTGTTCAAGGCTCACTGCTGGCAGGAGGTCAGGCGCCATGCGTTGACCGACTGAGATGTCTGGCAGATGCACCACCACCACCATCACCACCACCACCATCAATCACCACCACCACCAATCCCCACCACCACCATCAATCACCACCACCACCATCAATCACCACCACCACCATCACCACCATCACCACCACCTCCACCACCACCACCACCATCACCTCCATCACCACCATCACCACCCCTTTCTCACCCGCGGCTTCCTGCTGGTGATGTTGTTGTTGTTGATGATGTTGTTGACATCATCCGAGCTGGATTTGGAGCGGAGGGTGGTGGTTGCGATCGTGGTGGTTGCGGTCAGGGCCGCCCCCCTGCGGGCGCGAGAGTAGCTGGTGGTGGTGGTGGTGGTGGCTCCGCCGGCGGCGGTGGTGGTGGTGGTGACGGTGGAGGACGCCGGCTGCGAGTCGTAGAGGCGGCGGATGTCGTTGAAGGTTCGCGGGCCGCCGTCGTCGTGTCCACGGCGCTCAAAGAACCTGAGCGGCCACAGCGGTCGACACCGTCGGCGTTACACGGCGCGACGGCAACATCAACACCGTCGACGTGCGTGCGTGCGTTGGGACCTCTTTCACACCGTACGTAGACGACGGTGCTAATCGGAGGTGTTGTCGTTTTGTTTGTTTGCTCAAACAACCTCGACGGCCATAGGCAATGAACATTGTTAACGTGACGAATCGCACATCAACAACATCAACAAAATCATCAACATCAACAACATCATCAACATCAACAACATCAACAACATCATCAACAACATCAATAACATCAACAGCATCAATAACATCATCAACAACATCAACAACATCAACAACATCAACAACATCAACAACATCAAGATGTGTACGGAGGTTGAACTTCTTACGATGGGCCGCTTTGTTGAGATATCATTTGTGGTAACCAGGTTACTTCTGAAAACTAAGTTAATACCCGAGTGGGAATCTAGATGTGAAGTTTCCATGACTGCAGAGATCCATCCTCTTCGGTTCTTTCGGTAAAATCACGTGGGGTAGAAAATAATATAAATTAAATCACGACGTTTCGGGCGCAACACAAGCAATCATCATCAGGTGGGGAAACCACAGCAAGACAGGCTATGAGATGGAGACGTGAAGCTGGACGGGGGGTGGGGGGAAGTGGGAGGCTGAGAGAGTTGAGGATAGGGGGGGATGCAACAATAACGCCACTTGCAGCAACAATGCCAATGAAGCCAACCGTGCCAATGAAGCAGCAATGCCAATGGGCTTTGCCTGGTAGGACCGGGATGGTTTGGTTGCATTTGAATGATGTTTGGGTGATTTGTTTACATTTCTTGTACTTTGCACGCCTATCGTGTTGTTGTTGTTGTTGGGATGTTCTTACACCCAAGCCCCAACTGGACATCTGTAGCTCATCGGAATCCTCCTCTAGTCTCAACACAAATTCTGAATTCTCCGATTCCGTTTTCGGGTTTCAGATTAAACCGATTTGGGTCCTCGAGTGGGGTGGTTGACAGTCCCTCGGCGGCCATGAGGATGGCACACCCCCAACACAACGAAGTGGCTTGTCACATGACCACGGGGAGAGACAACGTGCACACTCCACATATACAGCAGCAGCAGGCGTCAGGGTCGGGATCGAACCCCCGCCCCCCGTGGGTGTAGTTCCTGGCCACGAGATCATATCCGCTGTACCCCTGAACGGGCCGACCCCACATTGGGAAAACCGGAGGAACCAAAGGGAGAACATGCAAACTCCAAATATACAGGCGGCTGGGTCGGGGTCGAACCCACAACCTCCTGTATACCAGACGAGGGAGTTGACATCTCCTAGCCGCCGTGGAGGGGGCGGCTGCTCCTCGCGGTGCTCGGTCCACTCCCAGACATCTGTGCAAAAAGAGCTTCACAGATCATCGGATTCCTCCTCGAGTCCAAACAGTTCGATTGCGATCGTGGCTCTCTGGTTGCGCTGAATAGACGACACGTGGTTGGGGCTGTCGGTTCGATCCACTCACAAGGGGCAACGACTTCCTCCTCCAATAGTTGAGGCACCACAGCAGCACCAGCAGGGTCAGCCCCGCTTTTCCCTCTGATGTTTCTTGACCCAAGGGGTTTCAGTTGCCCCAAGACATCAAGGAAATGCTCAGCAAACCCGCCAACCTGCTCTTGGAGGTTGAAGATCAGATCACCGTTCTTGCCCTGAAGGATGTTGAGAGGTGTGGTGCTGAAAGTCACTTCTTGATGGTGTTACAGCATGCTACGGAGGTTTCCATTTCCTCAACAACTCGTAAGCACCGCTCATCCTTACGGCATGGCACAGCTCTCTGAACCTCCAAACCTCCGAGCGAAAGCTGCGGCAAGCCTCCTCGTTCTTGGACGTGGGATGTTGTCGACGGTGGGAGTGGACCTGCCGCTTACTTTAACTAGCCGGAACACTTCCTCCATGAGCTAGAGTTTCTGGGGAGGTCTAGACTGCGTGCTTAATGCAGCCATAGCAGCCGCATGAGTCACAGTCCTGAACCTCACCCATTTCTCCTCGGTGTCAGGAGGGGATGCCAACTCCACTTCAAAGCGATGATGAAATTCTTGCTTGTAACCTTCATCAGCAAGCCGAGACCAGGCCACTCTGGGTTTGAGTGGGGTCCTTGATGGATGCTTGCCACCACAGTGAAAATATAGTAGGCGCATCTTACAAATGACAAGCTGATGCTCAGTAAAAAAAATCAGCTCCATAGTAGATCCTGGTGTCAAGGACGTGGGCCCGCATTCGCTATTCCACAACTTTCTAGTCCAGCAGATGTTCTTGCTTGGAGCTGGCATGCATCAATGATGTTGTGTGGATGCGCCGATGTGGAACCAGCGTGTTGGTGATTACAAGCCCATGGGCTTCACGGAAGTCGAGCAGCCTCCTAATGTTGTTATTGAGCTGATCTCACCCATGCCTTCCAATCACTCCAGACCAGGTGTCTGCATCATGACCCAATAGGGCATTAAAATCTGACTCATCAGCCTTGCCTGCCATCCCTCCACTGATGTTCATCGTCTGTGCGGGTGTAAGCGACCACCACGATCCCTCTCTTCCCATTGACGGGGAGGCGAGTCCACAGTAGCCTGGGAGTCACAACTGATTGTATGTGCTCTCCATGGTGGAAGGAGCCCCCAGGGTGCTCCTGTATACCATGTATTTTAAACCATTTTGTTTTTCTTAAAAGCTATTTCATATTTATTAAACGCCTATTATTCACTCTTCCTTGATTTTAACATCGTAGATGCTTTGCATTTTTATGAGATTTAGGTTAGTTTTACATTTGTCACTGGGCCTACCTATGCCCTGTGGCCCTTCGACTTGCCTGAGCTACTGCTCTCAGGAAAACTGAGCTGCTGCTGCTCCCTGGTTCTGCTTGAACTGCACCTTGATTCAAACCCAGTTCATCTCATCTCTTGATTGATGATTCAGTATTAACCACGATCTGATTGTCCTAGCACTACAACCAGCTTGTCTTGTCTAAGCTAAGCTTGTCTCATCACCTGATTGGCACAACAGGATGACCGCCCGCATGTTCCTGCTTATGACTAACCCCCTGCGGCCCGCACCCAGCTTTCCCGAGCTGAAGCTCAGCCTCTTTCATCCTGAAGTGGATGCGGCAGTGCTACCGTAGTGACACAGCGCCGACTGCTGTCCAGCAGCGGCAACTGCGGTGGACAGTTTGCGTACTCACGCCGTCGAGCATGTACACGGCTGTGTGCCAGCAGGGCGGAGGAACTGGGGCAAGGGTAACGGAAGACCTCATCGGGAGGCCCCTGGAAGCCTCTGGTGGGTTCGAGAAGGGAGGCGCGGCCAGGGTGGAGCCAGGACAGAGCGAGAGCGGAGCCAGGAGGCCGCGCCGAGGAGAATAAAAGCAGCGGAGAGCGAGTGCTCTGGGCTGCCAGTTCTGGGAGTGGACTCGTCTCGTCGTCGCTGTTGTCTTCGCTGCCTTCGCACGATAATTGCGCGGCCGGACAGGAGTTGGCCGTCTCGGTCGACGCCGTCTAGGCCGGGCTGTACTCCAAATGAGTGTGTGCGCCACACACACACGCAGAGGAGGACACGACATTACTATTACTGCCTGTCCAACTAGCCACTGCACCTGCCCATCTCGGCCCGTGACCTGCTCATTGTGGCTTGTGCCCAGTACATCGTGGTGAAGCTCAATTTGTCTCATCATCTGGGCTTCTGGTGTATGAACAACACCAGGGAGGCATGAGCCATGTTAAGGCGTTGCAACTCAAGCAAATAGCGGTTTACACCCTTTCACGTATACTTCAGTGTTTTGAGTCTTGCCTCTCTGGTGACTTATGTGCTACTAAATTCATGACCTTAGGAGCCTCTGTCCCCTTCACACTGACACATTTCAGGTGGACTGGTGGACGGAAGAGGCCTGTGGGAAGGTTGAAATCTGGGAGCCAGTTAGGATTGATGGTTCCAATTCATTGTCTACCCGTAAGATTCGGTAGTCTCACGTCTGCATCGGACCCTCAGATCCAGAATCCCAGATGCCCTTCCCCGTTGACCTCGGGTTATAATAAATATACCAAAACGACGTTCCACTGAGCTGCAAAATAGAGGTATCGGGAGTAACAAAGAGCCTTTACTGAAGCTTATGCCTACTGAATGCCAGGTCGGTCACGCGATGTGCCCCTTTAGTCCGTGACAAGATTGGGCTGTCCCCATCGAGCTTTTATTATCAAAACCTGGCTTCGACCGGGAATCGACCAACCTTTGGCTGATTTAGTCCCAGATGGGTAAACGGACAGGTGGCAGGGTGGCGGTGATCTTTCAGACCGATTATATCTGCGCGATGTGCCCTGGTCCCAAAGTGGAGTCATTTGAATACATGGTCGTGCATTGCCCCCTGAATGAGAACCAGGGCCTGTATCTCACCCTGGTTTATAGACCACCTCGATGCAAAGGTGATTTTACGTATCAGCTGTCTGAGGTGACCTCGCCCTTCTCCCTGTAATTCCCTCACAGAATTGTGCTGGGAGATTTCAACACATGGATGGATGACCCATCTGATAGTTTGGCTCCAGACCTTTTGGATACCATGGCTTCCATGGGATTTATTCAGTTTATACAGGGTCCAGTGCATGATCACGGCCACACGGTCAACCTAGTATTCAACCAGGGGGTCTCAATTGGCGCCATTAAATTTCCGTGCGCACTATGGACTGATCACACGGTGATCCACGCTGAGTTCAAGGGTCTCCCCACCCCTCTCCAACATTCTGGGGGACTTCAGGGAAGCTGGGTTCGGCCCAAAAAGCTAACAGCCCCTTCTGGATTTTCTGTTGCCTTGTCGGCCCACATTTAGTCTTACTGTGACAGTGGTACCATCAACGATTGGTTTTAGAAGTAAAATTTAGTGCTCTGATCTGCTATCGATGACCTTGCCGCTTGCCACTGTCTTCATGCTAAAGTTACCACGAGCACCAGAGACCTCAGAGCCTGAAAGTAGAACTTAGGAAAATGGAACGATGCTGGCGCAGATCAACTCTACGAGCCTGTCAATGGGCTAACACGCGGGCTATCTTCATGGCGACGAAAAAGTACGTCGCCTTGAGGATTGACTCGGCAAGGAACCGTCCCCTGCAGAGGTGTTCAGGATGGTCAACAGTTTCATTCACCCAAACTGTCCGTCGATAAAGGTTGCTCCTTCTGAAGAGTGCTGCAAAGATTTCCATCAGTTCTTTGCTAGTAAGATCAATCGCATTAGAGAGGGCATCTGCCCAGCAATTAGTCCTGATCCTAGATTGGGCCTAAGGGCTCCTCTCATCTTTGAGAGGTTTTTTTTCACCAGTCCTGCCTGCAGACATCATCCAGACTACTGTGATGATGAAATACACCATCTGAATTGAGTTGTGCGCCTTTTGGCGTCACCTGGTCCAACACCAATGGAGACTAGGCTCTAAGAAAAGCTGTCTCGGGTGTGGACCAATCAACTTCAAGGACAGTGCATATCATTATCAGTGTTGTTTCTTTTTGTTTGCATTTTGACTGCTTGTTTTGTGGTTATTGCAAACATGATGCCTTGTATAAAGGTGTCAGTTTTTGTACCAGTTGAAAGGGTAAAAACCTATCACCACTGGACCACCTGTGATTTAGATCCCTGTTCCTCTTAGATTCTTCAGGAGGCCTTTGAGTCAGTGATCCCGATAGTGACCAAATTGGTCAACTTTTACCTTTCAGAAACGGCACTGGATGTTGATATCCTGGCGATCAATCACCCGATATTCAATCTTCCCTCTTTAGGGAAGATTTTCGAATGGGTGGCCTCCTCCCAGTTGGAGTTGTGTCTGGAGGCCGAGGCCGCGTGCTTCTTTGATGTCACTCAATCAGGCTTCAGGGCCCATCATGGAACTGAGTCCACCTTGGTTTGCGTGACAATCTCCTCGTGGCGATGGACCGGAGCTGTCTTTCAGCCCTTGTTATGTTTGACCTGTCAGCCGCCTTTGATACAATTGATCATGAGGTTTTATTGCGGCACCTATGGGGCCTGGCAGGAATCGGAGGCACCGCCTTCCAGCGGATTGGATCTTTCTGGCAAGGCAGGACCAGAGGTCGCAACCGGGTACCCGATACCCGTACCCTACCCGATACCTGGCTACCCGTCCCCGGCCGGGTACGGGTAGCCGTTTGCGACCCTGGTGCGGCCGGGTACGGGTACGGGTAGGCCATGAGTCACTGGTGAGTAACCGTTTGTCACTCATTTCGGGTAGGGTACGGGTACGGGTAGGGAACGGGTACCCGTACCCGGCCGGGTACGGGTACAGGTACCCATTTGCGACCCTGGTGCGGCCGGGTACAGGTATGGGTAAGGATTCAAAACCCTTTTGCGACCTCTGGGCAGGACCTAGCAGGTGGCCTTGGGTCCCCACGTGTCCCCTGTTGGACCCTCCCCTTACGGTATCCCTCAGGGGTAAGTCTTATCTCCCCTTTTATTCAATGTCTATGTTAGGCCGCTGGGAGCTATCATCCGGAGGCACGGGTTACAGTGCCACCAGTACGCCAATAACACCCAGATATACGTCTCCTTTCCAGGTGACCCAGATGCAGCCCTCGCCTGCTTAACAGACTGCCTGGCGGAGGTGCAGCAAAACTGACCAGACGCTGCTGATGATTTTCGGGTCAGAGAGCCGGCTGAAGATGAAACAGGGGGAGTGCCTCCATTAATCAATGGAGTCCGCCCTCTCCCTGTAGAAATGGTGCACAACCTCGGTGTACTGTTCGATCTTAGCTTCACCATGCACCCTCAGGTTGCAGCTGTGGTCAAAGCGGGGCTTCATCACCGGAGAGTGCTCAGAGGGCTATGCCCCCTCTTATCCGCTCGTGATCTCGAAACACCGATTAATGCTCTGTATGCCGAGCTGACTTGTGGACTGGTTTGCAAACTGCAGCAAATGTAGAATGCGGCTTCCCGCATACTAAGATGTGTTAGCCGTTTCGAGCACATAAAACCCATCCTCCGTGATCTGCAATGGCTACCAGACAGCTATCGCATACAATTTAAGTGAGCTGTAATGACTTACAAAGCTCAAAATGGCCTTGGTCCTCGGTACCTGCAGTCCCTTATGGCCCCCCAGACGTCCGGTAGATACATACCTTGAACTCCTCAAGCCCTGCTAGCTCAATCCACAAGTTGTCATTCTACGCTGGCTGGTAGCAGGGCCTTCTCAAGTGTGGCGCCTGAGATCTTTTTCTGGAGTGTGTCCTCTCATTTTGATCTTTTTGGATGTGTCGTGATTTTATCGGTAGGACTAATTTTGTTTAATTTATACTGTAAAGTATTGTGATTCCTCTTCTTTAGCGGGGGTGAGTTCTTACTATATAATATAATGACTTAATGAACAACTTCCCACACTCTGCCTCCATACTCCCACGCCCCTTTTATTCTTTAGTTCAAATGAAGACCCACTCCCTGTTTTTTGGCAGCTTTCTGCCCTGAGTTATGACTGAAGCCAGAACCGGTCCACTGGACCTGCTGAATACCAGAGGTACAAGGGTACCATTCCAACTCCCGACATAAGAATGGAAGCCTCTCCTCCGTAGTGACCCACAGACTCACCCAGAGAGCCACAAACACAACACACAGAGACCCACAGACTCACCACACAGAGACCCACAGACTCACCACACAGAGACCCACAGACTCACCACACAGAGACCCACAGACTCACCACCAAGGCCTGCCCCTCCCCCCAAGGGCCACGTACCTGGCGGTATCCCCCATCCTCCTCCAGTCGTCCCCGCGTCTCGTCCCCTCTCCCGCTCCTCCCACGGCGCTCAAATCCTCGTAGCTCTTCCCGAGCCGCGAGGGAACGTCTCCGACTCTCCTGCTGGCGGGCCCCTTCCAGGGGCGCTCCCTCCCCCCCCCCTGCTGCCCCCCCGCCGCCCCCTCCCTCCGCTCCTCTCGCCGCCCTCGTCGCTGTGCGCACCGCGTCCAGGTAGAGGGAGTTGAGGTCCACGGAGCGTTCGCCCGCCTGGCTCCTCCTGGAGGCGCCGGAGCCGTCTCGGGCGCCTTCCGTGGCACCGGTGCCCTTATTGGAACCCCCGTCGCTACCCCGGCTCGTACCCACGTCGCTACCCCCACCGGCGCCCCGACCGGTGGCCGCTCTGGCTGCGCCGCCGCCGCCGCCGTCGTCCACGCTGCTGTTGCTCCTCCTGCCGCTCTCCTTGAAGGCCCCGGCGCCGTCTCTAGCGCCGGGGCCCCGACCGTGACCCTCGTCGGAACCTCCACCGGCGCCCCCACCCCCGGCCCCGCCGGCGACCCGCCTGGCTGCGCCGCCGCCACCGCCGTCGTCGTCCGCGCTGCTGCTGTTGCTCCTCCCGCCGCTCTCCCCGGCGACGGCGCCGGTGCCGCCGTTCCCATAGCAGGGAGCCGCTCGCGTTCCGGCGGCGCCGCCGTGGCGACCGGCCTCGGCCCGCTCCGCCTCGCCGCCGGCCGTCTCCCGGCCCTCCTTGCCGGCCGCCTCGACGGGCGAGGAGAGCGAGGAGAGCGAGGAGAGCCGCGAGTCCGAGCGGCCGTCCATCGGGGCCCCGTCCTCGCGCGGCTCCGGGAAGGACTGAGCCCGCAGGAAGCGCCGCTGGGAGCCGCCTCCGTCGCTTCCGTCGCCCGGCTCGGCCGCCGCCTCCTCCCCGCCCGGCCCGGGGCGCCCCCTGCGAGCAGGCGCCAGGCCGAGCTGCAGGTTCACGGAGGAGGTGTGAGTGGGCGGGCCTCCCACGGGGATGCTGGCCTTGCTCGTGAACGTCCCGCCGCTCCTGCCGGCGTCGCTAACCCTCCGGGCCTCTGCTCCGGACGGCCTCCCGGTGTCGGCGTCCCGTCCTCCCGCTCCTCCCCCCACACCTCGTCCTCCCGCCGCCACCGTCGCCGCAGCCTCCGCCTCCTCCCCCGGGCCCTCTTCGTCTTCGAGGAGGATGCTGCTCCTCGGCCGCCGCCTGCCGAGCGCCGCCGCCCCCACGGTGGGCACGGAGGGCAGCGTGGCCGCCTTGCTCTCGAGGGAGCTGCGGGGCCTCGCCGGCTCCGGGGGGTCCCGGGAGAGGAGGCCGCGGGCGCCGACCCGGGCCGCCCCCCCCGCGGCCCCTCCCCCCCCGCCGCCCGGGCCCCCCCGCTGGTGCGCGGCGAGCAGCAGGCGGTCCACCTCCCGCTGCAGCTGCTCCGCGTGCTGCCGCTCGCGCTTGAGGACGCTGCGGGCGTCCTCCAGCTCCAGCGCCAGCAGCGTCTCCCGGCGCCGTGCCGCCGACGCCGACGTGGCGGCGGGGGGGAGGGGGAGGGAGTCGGTGGTGGAGTTGGGGAGGCCGGCCGGCGTGGGGCCGACGGCTTCCCCCTCGCGACGCCGCTGCTGCTGCTGCTGCAGCTGCTGCTCCAGTTTGAGCGCCCGGGCTTCCGAGCGCTGCAGCTGCTGCCGCAGGTCGGTAACCTCCAAGCGGAGGCGCTCCAGCTCGCGGCCGGTGCGTGGAGAGCCGGGGCCCAAACTCGCCTCCAGACGGTCCCGCGCTGCTGCTGCACGCCGTGGCAGAGCGGAGATAAACTCAACAACCGGATCTTGATTTGAAGCTTTCGTGACTGCAGGAATCCATACTCTTTGATTCTAATAAACTATTTTTGCAGCGTGTGTACGTTGACTTTGTTTCGCACCGTACGTAGTCAGCCGCGCTAAACGGAGATGCGCGGGAAGGCCAATCGACTGAACACGTAAAGCAGTGATAAAGAAATCTGTGGAGGGAGCTGAAGGTTCGAGTTGCCAAACGTCAGCCTCAAAACCTTAATGACTTGGAGAAGATCTGCAAAGAGGAGTGGGACAAAATCCCTCCTGAGATGTGTGCAAACCTGGTGGCCAACTACAAGAAACGTCTGACCTCTGTGATTGCCAACAAAGGTTTTGCCACCAAGTACTAAGTCATGTTTTGCAGAGGGGTCAAATACTTATTTCCCTCATTAAAATGCAAATCAATTTATAACATTTTTGACATGCGTTTTTCTGGATTTTTGTTGTTGTTATTCTGTCTCTCACTGTTCAAATAAACCTACCATTAAAATTTTAGACTGATCATTTCTTTGTCAGTGGGCAAACGTACAAAATCAGCAGGGGATCAAATACTTTTTTCCCTCACTGTATATACGGTATCCCCTCGATATTCGCCAGGGATACATTTCTGAGATGCTCGTGAATTGCACATTTTGCAGGTTGTGATATTGGCCTATGAAAACCTGCTTTATCTTTTGAATGAAAACCTTAAATATGTAAATAAGCTATGAAATAAGTTAACATTATTATAACGACGCATCTCTCATCACTTTAACTCTCGTCACATTATCTTTATCTCATCGCTTTATCTCGTAACATTATCACTCATCACTTTGTTTCTCATCACCGTACCATCTCTCATCGTTTTATCTCTCTCCGTCGATGCAGCGATCATTTAGAGCTCCAGATGCGATTCGCCGATAGCCAAAAACGCAGCCGGCAAGTTTGTGAATAACGAGGTAGAGCTGTCGCTCTTTTCAACGAAGTGGCTTATCATCATCGTCTGTAATTCATAGCAGCCAAATAATCTAAACGTATGTCGAGTCAAGAGGTGGGGGGGGGGGGGAAACTGGAGGACCCAAAGTAAAAGACACTGGGAGAGAGACACGCAAACTCCAAATGTACAGAAGGCATCAGTGTCGGGATCAAACCCACGACCTCCTGCGTACCTGGCGGAGTAGTTAACATCTCCTTGCCACCGTTACGCGCAAGAGTGACCAGTCGTTCGGTTGTGATTTCATCATGGAATTGTTGTCTTTATCATTGTCAACGTGTTCATCATCGTCATCATCGTCATCATCGTCATCATCATCATCGTCATCAACGTGTTCATCATCATCAATCAATCATTATCGTCATCATCGACATCATCATCGTCGTCATCATCATAGTCGTCATCATCGTCATCATCCTCGTCATCATCATCGTCATCACCATCATCGTCGTCATCATCATCGTCATCATCATCATCATCGTCGTCATCGTCATCATCATCATCGTCAGTCATCGTCATCATCATCATCATCGTCGTCATCGTCGTCATCATCGTCATCATCCTCGTCATCATCATCGTCATCACCATCATCGTCGTTATCATCATCGTCATCATCATCATCATCGTCGTCATCGTCATCATCATCGTCATCATCATCATCGTCGTCATCGTCGTCATCATCGTCATCATCATCATCATCATCCGCCCCTTAGGTACTGTGAATTGGGGCGACCGCCCTAATCCCCGCACCCACCCAATGGATGGTCCTGCCCACAGCGTTCAACGTTAAAGGCTCCCACAGGATTCAATTATAAAGGCTCCCACAGGGTTCAATGTTAAAGGCTCCCACAGGGTTCAGTGTTAAAGGCTCCCACAGGGTTAAATGTTAAAGGCTCCCACAGGGTTCAATGTTAAAGGCTCCCACAGGATTCAATGTTAAAGGCTCCCACAGGGTTCAATGTTAAAGGCTCCCACAGGGTTCAATGTTAAAGGCTCCCACAGGGTTCAATGTTAAAGGCTCCCACAGGGTTCAATATTAAAGGTTCCCACATGGTTCAATGTTAAAGGTTCCCACATGATTCAATGTTAAAGGCTCCCACAGGGTTCAATGTTAAAGGCTCCCACAGGGTTCAATATTAAAGGTTCCCACAGGGTTCAATATTAAAGGTTCCCACATGATTCAATGTTAAAGGCTCCCACAGGGTTCAATGTTAAAGGCTCCCACAGGGTTCAATGTTAAAGGCTCCCACATGGTTCAATGTTAAAGGCTCCCACAGGGTTCAATGTTAAAGGCTCCCACAGGGTTCAATGTTAAAGGCTCCCACAGGGTTCAATGTTAAAGGCTCCCACAGGGTTCAATGTTAAAGGCTCCCACAGGGTTCAATGTTAAAGGCTCCCACAGGGTTCAATGTTAAAGGCTCCCACAGGGTTCAATGTTAAAGGCTCCCACAGGGTTCAATGTTAAAGGCTCCCACAGGGTTCAATGTTAAAGGCTCCCACAGGGTTCAATGTTAAAGGCTCCCACAGGGTTCAATATTAAAGGTTCCCACAGGGTTCAATGTTAAAGGCTCCCACAGGGTTCAATGTTAAAGGTTCCCATAGGATTTAACGTTAAAGGCTCCCACAGGGTTCAATGTTAAAGGCTTCCCATAGGAGTTCAATGTTAAAGGCTCCCACAGGGTTCAATGTTAAAGGCTCCCACAGGGTTCAATGTTAAAGGCTCCCACAGGGTTCAGTGTTAAAGGCTCCCACAGGGTTAAATGTTAAAGGCTCCCACAGGGTTAATGTTAAAGGCTCCCACAGGGTTCAATGTTAAAGGCTCCCACAGGGTTCAATGTTAAAGGCTCCCACAGGGTTCAGTGTTAAAGGCTCCCACAGGGTTCAACGTTAAAGGCTCCCACAGGGTTCAACGTTAAAGGCTCCCACAGGGTTCAACGTTTAAGACTTTTATAATCTCTACATTCCCATCGCAGGGCGAGGTCTCAAGCAGAGACAGAGCCAGAGACGAGCTGGACACAGACATCACCACGTCTCACCGCTCGGAGAATGTGGTCCCAGTTTCTCCTCCAGGCGTCGGCGTTCCCACTCGGAGTTCTCCAACCTCCCCTCCAGCTCGCGGCGCTCCTTCTCCCAGGCCGCCAGCTTCTGCTCCGTCTCCGCAGACACCTGCGGAGGCACCTTGGACTGCTCCAGCTCCTTCCGGAGACTCCGAAGCCTCTCCTCCAATCCCCGGCGATCAGCCTCGGAGCTCTGGAGCTTCTCCTCCAGGGACCGACGCTGCGTCTCGGAATCCGCCAGCTTCTCCTCCAGCTCCCGGCGCTCCTCCCGGGAGAACCGGGGCTTCGATTGATACTCCTGGATTTCCTTCTCAGAACTCCCAAGTTTTGCCGACAACTCCTGACGCTGCTCCTCGGATTTCCGGAGCTTCTCTTCGAGCTCCTGACTGCCCCTTGTCTTCCTCCCGCGAAGGCCGAGGCTTCGCCTTCAACGCCTGGGCCTCCTTCTCAACGTTCAGGAGCTTGTCCGCCAGGGACTGGCGCTCCTTCTCGGAATCCCGGAGCTTCTCCTCCAGCTCCTGGCGCTCCGCTCGCGGGAATCGCGGCTTCGTCTTCAACTCCTCCAGTTGGTTTTCGGAACTCCGAAGCTTCTGCTCAAACTCCCGCCGTTCCCGCTTGTGATTCCGAAGGTTCTCTTCCAGTGCCTCGCGCTCCTTCTCGGAGGCGCGAAGCTTCTCCTCCAACTCCCGCCGCTCATCCCGGGAAATCCGCGCCTTCGGCTGCGGCCCCGGAGCTTCCTTCACGGAACTCCGAAGCTTTTCCTCCAACTCCTGACGCTGCGTCTCGGACTTGCGGAGCTTCTCTTCCAGCTCCTGGCGCTCCCTCTGGGAATCCCGAGCCCTCTCCTCCTCCTCCCGGGGGGATCGAGGCTTCACCCTCAACTCTTGGACGCCTTTCAACTCTCCCAGCTCCTTCTGCGAATTCTCAAGTCTACCTTCCAGATCCACGGATTTCTTCTCAGACTTGCCGAGCTTCTCCTCCAGCTCCCGTAACTTCTTCTCGGCACTCCCTAATTTCTCCTCCAGCTCCCGGGACTTCTTCTGAGAACTCACAAACGTCTCTTCCACCTCCCGGGATTTCTTCTCGGAATTCCGCAGCTTCTCCTCCAGCTCCTGCGGCTTGCGGGAATCCTTGCCGGCATCGCGGAGTTTCTCCTCCAGCTCCCGGCATTTCTTCTCGGAACTCCCTAATTTCTCCTCCGCCTCCCGTAACTTCTTCTCGGAACTCACTAATTTCTCCTCCGCCTCCCGGCATTTCTTCTCAGAAATCCCAAACGTCTCTTCCGCCTCCCGGCATTTCTTCTCGGAACTCCGCAGCTTCTCTTCCAGCTCCTGGGCATTCTGGGCCTTGCGTGAATCCTTGCCGGCATCCCGGAGTTTCTCCCCGAGCTCGCGGCGCTCCCTGTCGGCGAGCGCGAGCTTCTGCTCCAGCTCGCGGCGCTCCTTGTCGGAGCTGCGCAGGCGCTCCTCGCTGCTGCCGCGCTCCTCCTGGAGGGCGCGCAGCTTGGACTCGGCCTCCAGCCGGCGCTCGTCCGTGTCGAGGAGGCGCTCGCGCAGGCGGGCGAGCTCCTGCTGAGCCTCCTCGTGCTCCTCACGCAGGCGCACGCTCTCCTCCAGCTGGCAGGCACAGCGAGAGAGAGCGGGGGGGGGGGGAGGGGGGGGAGTGGGGGGAGAGTGGGGGAGAGTGGGGGGGGAGTGAGGGGGGGGGGAGTGGGGGGGGAGAGTGGGGGGGTGGGGGGGGAGAGTGGGGGGAGGAGAGTGGGGGGAGAGTGGGGGGAGAGTGGGGGGTGGAGTGAGGGGGGGGGAGTGGGGGGGGAGAGTGGGGGGGGTGGGGGGGGGAGAGTGGGGGGGGGGGGGAGAGTGGGGGGAGAGTGGGGGGGAGAGTGGGGGGAGAGTGGGGGGGGGGGGAAAGTGGGGGGACGAGAGTGGGGGGAGGAGAGTGGGGGGAGAGTGGGGGGAGAGGGAGGGAGAGTGGGGGGAGAGCGGGGGGGGGGGAGAGGGAGGAAAAGTGAGGGGAGAGTGGGGGGAGAGTGGGGGGGAGAAATGGGGGGAGAGTGGGGGGAGAGTGGGGGGAGAGTGGGGGAAAGAGTGGGAGGGAGAATGGGGGGAGAGTGGGGGGAGAGTGGGGGGAGAGAGTGGGGGGGAGAGTGGGATGGAGAGTGGGGGGGAGAGTGGGAGGGAGAATGGGGGGAGAGTGGGGGGTAGAGTGGGGGAAGAGTGGGTGGGGTGAGTGGGGGGGGAGTGGGGAGAGAGTGGGGAGAGAGTGGGGGTAGAATGGGGGGGAGAGTGAGGGGGGAGAGTGGATGGGTGGGTGGGTGAGCGGGTGAATGGGTGGGTGAATGGGTGAGTGGGTGAGTAGGTGAGTAGGTGGGTGGGTGGGTGAGTGAGTGAGTGTGTTAGTGGGCGGGTGTGTGTGCGTGTGCTTTATTGACCTGGTCAAGGCCTATGATACCATCACTAGGCCTGGCCTCTGGGTTGTTCTTCATGCTTTCGGAGTCCCTGACCCTCTGCTCACGATCATTAAGGACCTTCATGATGGTGAGCGGGCCCAGGTAAAACTACGTGGCCGGGAGTCAGAGCCATTTCCTGTTCACTTTGGGGTGCGACAGGAATGTTCTCTGGCTCCCACATTATTTAACATCTTTTTCGACCACGTAGTTCATGAAGCCTTTAATGGCTGTACCGGAAGAATTTCCATCTAGTACAGATATAATGGGAGGCTGATCGATGCCCGAGTGCGATCAAGGGATGGCTCCCTATTGGTCAACCACGTTATGTATGCCGATGATTTGGTGATAGCTGCTCAATCAGAGGAGGAGTTGGAGGCGCTGCTGCTGAACCTGGAGCGTGCCACCAAGAGGTGGGCCTTACCATCAGCCCCACCACAACTAAGCATCTGCCTGGGTATTTTGTACCATCGGACACTCCACCCCCACAACTCCCAATTGGTGATGGCGCAGTTGTGTAGAGAGTAGAGAGTTTCCCATACCTGGCCAGTGTGCTCATGACCAGCTCCAGTTTAACAGCAGAGGTCTCACTGTGAATCAGTCGAGCGGCATTATCTTTTCATCGGTTGCGTAACGCTATGTGGAAGCTACCTGGTCTGTTGCTCCGCACGAAGCTTCAGGTCTTCTCGGCCACAGTCATTCCCTCCCTTCTCTACGCTTGCGAAACATGGGCCCTCCTAATGGAACATCTTCGCCGGTTAGAAACATTAAGGCTGGCATGCCTACGATCCATCCTGTGTTTAACCAGGCTGGATTGTGTGAGGAGCTCACAAATCCTTGAAAGATCTGGACAAAGTCCCATCGGTAAGCTCCTCCGGCAGGCAAGGCTAAGTTGGCTGGGCCTGGATCGCGGGGGCTAAACGGGCGCGGTATGGGCTAGAGAGGAGATGGAGTGATGTGGTACAGGAGGATGTGCAGCTGAGTGGACTTGCGGATAACTGGTACCAGCGGTATCAAGATCGGCCTCTGTGGAGGAGGCTCGTGAAGGACGCTACTGGGCAGTTGGAGGCAGTCGCCCTCCAACAATAATGGAGGGCGGAGGAGCGACGCTCACAACAACGAGCGGAGCGCCGGGTGGCTAAAGCACAGAAAGTTGGCCCAGTAGGGGGCACAGGTGGTGCATCAGCCAGTCATCTCGGTCTTTTCAGTCAGTTGACCCGTGGCACCTGGGTCTGCCCCGTGACCTCCTGCCAGCGGGCGGTCGACACTTCACGTGGCCTCAAGGTTACATGGCCTGGCACAAGCGCCGTGGTGACGTCACCGCCACTTAGTGGCGAATGGCGGTTGTTGTTGTTGTCACTGTGTGTGCGAGTGTTAGTGGGTGAGTGGGTGGTGGGTGAGTGTTTGCATTGGTGGGTGAGTGTTTGCATTGGTGGGTGTGTGTTAGTGGGTGGGTGAGTGAGTGGGTGGCTGGGTGAGTAAGTGAGTGGCTGGGTGGGTGAGTGAGTGGCTGGGTGAGTGAGTGAGTGAGTGGCTGAGTGAGTGAGTGAGTGGCTGGGTGAGTGAGTGAGTGGCTGGCTGGGTGAGCGAGTGGCTGAGTGGGTGAGTGAGTGAGTGGGTGAGTGAATGAATGGCTGAGTCAGTGAGTGGCTGGGTGAGTGAGTGAGTGTGTTAATGGGCGAGTGTTTGAATGGGTGGGTGTGTGTGTTAGTGGGTGAGTGAGTGAGTGGCTGGGTGAGTGAGTGGCTGAGTGAGTTAGTGAGTGTGTTAGTGAGTGAGTAGCTGGGTGAGTGAGTGTGTTAGTGTGTGTGTGCGTGCTAAGTAGTTGCTACAGAAGAGAGACAGCCCCCCCCCCCCACCCCGTACCAGTCTCTCCACGCATCTCACGCGCTCCCTCATCTCCTCCCGCGTCTTCTCCGCCCGCCCGAGTGCCGACTTGGCCTCGTCCCGGTCGCGCACGGCCTCGCGTACGCGGGCCCGCACCTCCCGGCCAGCGGCACGCAGCCGCTCCAGGTTGTCACGCAGCTCCGCCTCCATCTCGTCGTGCTCGGCCCCGCGACTTTCCACGGAGCGCACCCGCTCGCGTAACAAACCCAGCTCCTCCAGCAGCTGGGAGTGGGGGGGGAGGTCAGAGAGGGTTGGTGAGTGGGTGGGTGGATAAGTGGGTTTGGTGAGTTGGTGAGTGAGTGAGTGGGTGAGTGAGTTGGGTGAGTGAGTGGGTGAGTGAGTGAGTGGGTGAGTTGGTGAGTAGGTGAGTTGGTGAGTGCGTAGGTGAGTGGGTTGGTGAGTGAGTAGGTGAGTGAGTGGGTGAGTGAGTTGGTGAGTAGGTGAATCGGTGAGTTGGTGAGTGAGTGGGTGAGTGAGTGAGTGGGTGGGTGAGTGAGTTGGTGAGTGAGTGGGTGAGTGAGTGAGTGGGTGAGTGAGTTGGTGAGTGAGTGGGTGAGTGAATTGGTGAGTGAGTAGGTGAGTGAGTGGGTGAGTGAGTTGGTGAGTGAGTGGTGAGTAGGTGAATGGGTGAGTTGGTGAGTGAGTGGGTGAGTGAGTGGGTGAGTGAGTAGGTGAATGAGTTGGTGAGTGAGTGAGTTGGTGAGTGAGTTGGTTGGTGAATAGGTGAGTGAGTTGGTGAGTGCGTAGGTGAGTGAGTTGGTGAGTGAGTAAGTGAGTGAGTGGGTGAGTGAGTTGGTGAGTGAGTTGGTGAGTAGGTGAATGGGTGAGTTGGTGAGTGAATGGGTGAGTTGGTGAGTGAGTTGGTGAGTTGGTGAGTGAGTTGGTGAGTGAGTGGGTGAGTGAGTTGGTGAGTGAGCTGGTGAGTGAGTTGGTGAGTGAGTGAGTTGGTGAGCGAGTTGGTAAGTGAGTGGGTGAGTGAGTTGGTGAGTGGGTGAGTGAGTTGGTGAGTGAGCGAGTGAGTGGGTGAG
Source organism: Lethenteron reissneri (assembly GCF_015708825.2). NCBI lineage: Eukaryota > Metazoa > Chordata > Hyperoartia > Petromyzontiformes > Petromyzontidae > Lethenteron > Lethenteron reissneri. Next base: position 2,617,446 of record NC_083847.1, read on the forward strand.
TTGGTGAGTGAGTGGGTGAGTGAGTGTGTGAGTGAGTTGGTGAGTGAGTTAGTTGGTGAGTGAGTTGGTGATTGAGTTGGTGAGTGAGTGGGTGAGTGAGTAGGTGAGTTGGTGAGTGAGTTGGTGAGTGAGTGGGTGAGTGAGTGGGTGAGTGAGTAGGTGAGTGAGTTGGTGAGTGAGTGAGTTGGTGAGTGAGTTGGTTGGTGAATAGGTGAGTGAGTTGGTGAGTGCGTAGGTGAGTGAGTTGGTGAGTGAGTAAGTGAGTGAGTGGGTGAGTGAGTTGGTGAGTAGGTGAATGGGTGAGTTGGTGAGTGAGTGGGTGAGTTGGTGAGTGAGTTGGTGAGTTGGTGAGTGAGTTGGTGAGTGAGTGGGTGAGTGAGTTGGTGAGTGAGCTGGTGAGTGAGTTGGTGAGTGAGTGAGTTGGTGAGCGAGTTGGTAAGTGAGTGGGTGAGTGAGTTGGTGAGTGAGCGATTGAGTGGGTGAGTTGGTGAGTGAGTGGGTGAGTGAGTGGGTGAGTGAGTGGGTGAGTGAGTGGGTGAGTGAGTTAGTTGGTGAGTGAGTTGGTGATTGAGTTGGTGAGTGAGTGGGTGAGTGAGTAGGTGAGTTGGTGAGTGAGTTGGTGAGTAGGTGAGTGAATTGGTAAGTGAGTAGGTGAGTAATTTGGTGAGTGAGTTGGTGAGTGAGTGGGTGAGGGAGTTGGTGAGTGAGTGGGTGAGTGAGTGAGTGAGTGGGTGAGTTGGTGAGTGAGTTGGTGAGTGAGTAGGTGAGTTGGTGAGTGAGTGGGTGAGTGAGTTGGTGAGTGAGCGATTGAGTGGGTGAGTTGGTGAGTGAGTGGGTGAGTGAGTGGGTGAGTGAGTGGGTGAGTGAGTGGGTGAGTGAGTTAGTTGGTGAGTGAGTTGGTGATTGAGTTGGTGAGTGAGTGGGTGAGTGAGTAGGTGAGTTGGTGAGTGAGTTGGTGAGTAGGTGAGTGAATTGGTAAGTGAGTAGGTGAGTAATTTGGTGAGTGAGTTGGTGAGTGAGTGGGTGAGGGAGTTGGTGAGTGAGTGGGTGAGTGAGTGAGTGAGTGGGTGAGTTGGTGAGTGAGTTGGTGAGTGAGTAGGTGAGTTGGTGAGTGAGTGGGTGAGTGAGTGAGTTGGTGAGTGAGTTGGTAAGTGAGTGGGTGAGTGAGTTGGTGAGTGAGCGAGTGAGTGGGTGAGTTGGTGAGTGAGTGGGTGAGTGAGTGGGTGAGTGAGTTGGTGAGTGAGTTGGTGAGTGAGTTGGTGAGTGAGTTGGTGAGTAGGTGAGTGAGTGAGTTGGTGAGTGAGTAGGTGAGTGAGTTGGTGAGTGAGTGGGTGAGTGAGTAGGTGAGTGAGTTGGTGAGTGAGTGGGTGAGTGAGTGGGTGAGTGAGTAGGTGAGTGAGTTGGTGAGTGAGTAGGTGAGTTGGTGAGTGAGTTGGTGAGTAGGTGAGTGAGTTGGTGAGTCAGTAGGTGAGTGAGTTGGTGAGTGAGTTGGTGAGTGAGTGGGTGAGGGAGTTGGTGAGTGAGTGGGTGAGTGAGTGAGTGGGTGAGTTGATGAGTGAGTTGGTGAGTGAGTTGGTGAGTGAATAGGTGAGTTGGTGAGTGAGTGGGTGAGTAAGTGAGTGGGTGAGTTGGTGAGTGATTTGGTGAGTGACTCACCTCATTTTCATCATCTTTGGCTCCGTTGCTGTCTGCAGGCTTCGCTCGCTCTTTCAACTTCTCTTTGAGAGAATCGATCTACAAACAAACACCGCCTCTAGCATTGAACGATCCATTGGGAGCCTTTAACATTGAACCCTATGGGAGAGTGAGTCTGTGTGAGTTTCTGCGTGAGTGAATCTCTGAGTGAGTCTCTGAGTGAGTCTCTGAGTGAGTCTCTGAGTGAGTCAGTCTCTGATTGAGTCTCTGAGTGAGTCTCTGAGTGAGTGAGTCTCTGAGTGAGTCTCTGAGTGAGTCTCTGAGTGAGTCTCTGAGTGAGTGAGTCTCTGAGTGAGTCTCTGATTGAGTGAGTCTCTGAGTGAGTGAGTCTCTGAGTGAGTCCCTGATTGAGTCTCTGAGTGAGTCTCTGAGTGAGTGAGTCTCTGAGTGAGTGAGTCTCTGAGTGAGTCTCTAAGTGAGTCTCTGAGTGAGTCCCTGAGTGAGTCCCTGAGTGAGTCTCTGGCTCACCTGCCCCTGCAGAATCGTGGTGGTCTCGGTCTCTGCGGAGATCCGCTGGGACATCTCCGCACATTCTCTCTGCATCCTCCCCGTGTCCCCGTCCCTGCCCAGCGCCTCCTGCGCCCGACGTCTCAGGGCCTCCACCTCGCGCAGGAGCGAGGCGGGGGACCGCGGAGACATGGGGGAGAGCGGAGACGGCACGGGGGACAGCGGGGACGGCGGCGGGGACGTGGGGGACAGGGGGGCGGCTCCATCTGCGGGGAGACGGGAGGACGGGGGGTGAGGAGTCGGGGAGACAGCTCCATGTCTCCCTGTGTGTGTGTCTGTGTGTGTGTGTGTCTGTGTGTGTGTGTGTCTGTGTGTGTGTGTCTGTGTGTCTGTGTGTGTGTCTGTGTGTGTGTCTGTGTGTGTGTCTGTGTGTGTGTCTGTGTGTGCGTCTGTGTGTGCGTCTGTGTGTGCGTCTGTGTGTGTGTGTGTCTGTATGTGAGTGTCTGTATGTGTGTGTCTGTGTGTCTGTGTGTGTGTCTGTGTGGACGCTCGTGAAGGACGCTACTGGTCAGTTGGAGGCAGTCGCCTTCCAACAACAACGGAGGGTGGAGGAGCGACGCTAACAACAATGAGCGGAGCGCCGGGTGGCTAAAACACAGCAAGTCGGTACAGTAGGGGGCACAGGTGGTGCATCAGCCAGTCATCTCGGTCATCTCGGTCAGTCGACCCGTGGCAACTGGGTCTGCCCCGTGACCTCCTGTCAGCGGGCGTTCGACACTTCACGTGGCCTCAAGGTGCACATGGCCTGGCACAAGCGTCGTGGTGACGTCACCGCCACTTAGTGGCGAATGGCGGTTGTTGTTGTCTGTGTGTGTGTCTGTGTGTGTGTCTGTGTGTGTGTGTCTGTGTGTGTGTGTCTGTGTGTGTGTGTCTGTGTGTGTGTGTCCGGCAAAACAACCCCCTACCTCCTCACGGTGCTGGATGGGCAACACTGTCGTGGACAGCGCTGTGGGGGGAGGGCCAATGCCCATTGGCCTCTCCCCTCATGGCGTCTGCGACCACCACAGTGGCTAAACGGGGGCTCTGGATGGGTGCGAGGGGCTGGTAACCCCTCCACCCTCAATTCATTACCACTAAACTACGAATGAAACATAAATATGCAACAAATAAGCTTGTGCCGGAGGCCCCGGGGGGACAGGCTTCTACGACGTCTCCTGGCCAAACCCCAATTGGCGGAGCCAGGAGATTGAATCTTCACCCTCGGGGCTCCTCCAGAAACAACAAAAAATCACTACGGATGGCCACGGTGGAATGTTCGAATGCTCACTGCGGAGGAGAGGCTGCCACTCCTTTGTCGGGAGCTGGACTGGTACCGACTGGATCTCTGTGGCATTCAGGAGGTCCGGTGGACCGGTTCTGGCTCCTGCCACCATGAGGGGTGGACAGTCCTCCACTCGGGGCAGGATACTGCCAAACAACGGGGTGTGGCTCTTCTTCTGAACAAAAGAATGAAGGGGGCGTGGGAGCGTGGCGGTGAGGTGTGGGAAGCTGTAAGCCCCAGGATACTTTGGGCTCGCCTTCCCATCAACTGGAGGCGAGGAGTGGTGGTCGTGGTTACTTATGCCCCCACCGAAGACGAACATCCGTGGAGGGATGCAGGCAAAGCCGATGATTCAGATGCCTTCTATGACCTCTTGTCACAGGTGCTGGCTAAATTGGCCACTCGGGACAGAGTGATCTTGTTGGGTGACTTCAATGCCCGAGTTGGTCATGATGCTGGCATCTGGTCTGGAGTGATTGGAAGGCATGGGCCAGATCAGCTCAATAACAAAGGTAGGAGGCTGCTAGATTTTTGTGCAGCCCATGGGCTTGTAATTACCAACACGCTCTTCCGGCATCGGCGCATCCACGCAACATTATGGATGCATGCCTGGTCCAAGCAAGAACATCTGCTGGACTACGTAGTGATGGACCAGCGGATGCGAGCCCATGTCCTTGACACCAAGACCTACCATGGAGCTGACCTGCCCTCTGACCATCGACTAGTCATCTGTAAGATGCACCTGCCATTCTTCCACTCCGGTGGTGGGTGTACACCCAGGACCCCATTCCAACCAAAAGAGGCCTGGTCTCAGTTAGCTGATTAAAGTTGCAAGCAAGAATTTCATCATCGCTTGCAGCCAGGGTTGGCATCGTCCCCCACTCCACCTGATGTCGAGGGTAAATGGGCGAGGTTTAGGACTGACTCATGCAGCTGCAATGGCTGCTTTGGGTACGCGGTCCAGACCTCCCCAGAAACCCTGGCTGACAGAGGAGGTGTTCAGGTTAGTTGAGAAAAAGCGACAGGCCCACTCTCATCGGCTACAGCATCCCACGTCAGAGAATGAGGAGGTTTACCGCAGCCTTCGCTCGGAGGTTCGGAGAGCCGTAAGGCGCTATAAGGATGGGTGGTGGTCGCGGGTTGCTGAGGAGATAGAGTCTGCCTCAGTGGCCCGCGATCACAAATCACTATTTAACTCCATCAAAAAAGTAACCTGCAACACCACACCTATTACCATCATTAGGGAAAAAAACGGTGATCCAATCTCCGACCCCCAGGAACAGGTTTGCAGATTTGCTGAGCATTTCTGTGAGGTCCTGGGGGAGGGGAAATACCTCAGCCAGGAAAACATCGTGGCACAAAGTGGGGATAACCCTGCTGAGGCTGTGGTGCCTCAAATATTGGAAGAGGTCACCCCCTGTGAGTGGCTGGCTGAGGTGCCATCTGTTGAGGAAGTACTGAAGGCGATCCAGAGTCTGAGACCAGGAAAGGCACCAGGCAGAGATGATCTCCCAAGCGAAATGCTGAGGGAGGGTGGCGTTTGTGCACAGACTGCCCTATATGACATCATAACAGTCTTGACCACTGGACGGGTTCCGCAGGATTGGAAGGATGCCCTGGTGGTCCCCCTCTTTAAGAAGGGGGACCGCACAGACTGTAACAACTACAGGGGCATCTCACTCCTCAGTGTGCCGGGAAAGGTTCTGGCAAGGATTATTCAACATCGCCTTGCTTGGCATGCTGAGGAGAGGCTTGCGGAGCCCCAATGCGGTTTCAGGAAAGGTCGGTCCTGCACAAATGCCTTATTTTCTGTCCGTCTGCTACAGCAGAGGTCTAGGGAATTCCAACAAGACATACATCTCTGCTTTATTGACCTGGTCAAGGCCTATGATACCATCAGTAGGCATGGGCTCTGGGTTGTTCTTCGTGCTTTCGGAGTCCCTGACCCTCTGCTCATGATCATTAAGGACCTTCATGATGGTGAGCGGGCCCGGGTAAAACTACGTGGCTGGGAGTCAGAGCCTTTCCCTGTACACCTTGGGGTGCGACAGGGATATCCTCTGGCTCCCACATTATTTAACATCTATTTTGACCACGTAGTTGGTGAAGCCTTCAATAGCTGTACCGGGGGAATTTCCATTTGGTACAGATATAATGGGAGGCTGATCGACACCCGGGTGCGATCAAGGGATGGCTCCCTATTGGTCAACCACGTTATGTATGCCGATGATTTGGTAATAGCTGCTCATTCAGAAGAGGAGTTGGAGACGCTGCTGCTGAGACTGGAGCGTGCCACTAAGAGGTGGGGCCTTACCTTCAGCCCCACCAAAACTAAGCACCTGCCTGGGTATTTTGTACCATCGGACTCTCCACCCCCACAACTCCCCAATCAGTGATGGGGAAGTAGTGGAGAGTGTGGAGTTTCCCATACCTGGGCAGTGTGCTTATGACCAGCTCCAGTTTAACAGCAGGAGGTCTCACTCCGAATCAGTCGAGCGGCAATATCTTTTCATCGGTTGCATAACGCTGTGTGGAAGCTACCTGGTCTGTCGCTCCGCACAAAGCTTCAGGTCTTCTCGGCCACAGTCATTCCCTCCCTTCTCTATGCTTGCGAAACGTGGACCCCCCTAATGGAGCATCTTCGCCGGTTGGAAACATTTAGGCTGGCCTGCCTACAATCTATCCTGGGTTTAACCAGGCTGGATTGTGTGAGGAGCTCACAAATCCTTGAAAGATCTGGGCAAAGTCCCATCGGTGAGCTCCTCCGGCAGGCAAGGCTGCGTTGGCTGGGTCATGTAGCCCGCATGCCCAATCACCGCATGCCCAAGCAATTTTTGTTCAGCCGGATCGAGGGGGCTAAACGGGCGCGACACGGGCTAGAGAGATGGAGTGATGTGGTACAGGAAGACATGGAGCTGAGTGGACTTGCCGATGACTGGTACCAGCGGTGTCAAGATCGGCCTCTGTGGAGGAGGCTCGTGAAGGACGCTACTGGGCAGTTGTAGGCAGTCGCCCTCCAACAACAACGGAGGGCGGGGGAGCGACGCTCACAACAACGAGCGGAGCGCCAGGTGGCTAAAGCACAGCAAGTTGGCACAGTAGGGGGCACAGGTGGTGCATCAGCCAATCTAGGTTATCTCGGTCAGTCGACCCGTGGGCACCTGGGTCTGCCCCGTGACCTCCTGCCAGCGGGCGTTCGACACTTCACGTGGCCTCAAGGTGCACATGGTCTGGCACAAGCGTCGTGGTGACGTCACCGCCACTTAGTGGCGAATGGCGGTTGTTGTTGTTGTGTCTGTGTGTGTGTCTGTGTGTGTCCGTGTGTGTGTGTCTGTGTCTGTGTGTGTCACTGTGTGTGTGTCCCCGTGTGGGGAGCGGTAGTGTAGCGGTTAGCGCGCTGCGCTATGAACCTGGCGACCCGGGTTCGATTCCCGCTCACGGCTAACACCAGTGACGATTATCTGAACCGGTCCTGGGCCTCCCCTAGGTCGACTCAGCCTAAAATGAGTACCTGGTGCGGTGTGTAAACATCGTCACTAGGGAGACAAAGGCGGTCGGGCGTGGTGCTGGCCACCCACCCCCTCGTGTACCGTTCCGGCCTTCATAGGTGCTCGCTAACAGCACTTGCCCCTACAGTCTGTTCAGGCTATACGGGGGATCTTTGTCCCCGTGTGTCTCCATGGTGTGTGGTGTCTCACCCTGAGACAGCTGCCCCCACAGCGTCTCGATCTCGGTCCCCGTGACTCTCAGCTGGGCCAGCGCCTCCTCCAGCTCGTTCATGCGGCGTGCGAGACGCGACACTCGCAGCTTCATCTCCCGGCTCTCCAGCGCCCCTCCCTCCATCGCTCCTCCTCCTCACTACCACTCACCCACCACTCACCCACCACTCACCCACTACTACTCACCACTACTCACCACTACTCACCCACCACTCACCCACTACTTCTACTATAGAGAGTAACTAGCGATACGTAACAGTGATATTAAAAGTAAAAAGCGATATGAGCCAGTGATATTGACACTAACTCGTGTAACTCGTGATAAGTGCCAGTGATATTGAGTCTAACTAGCGAAACAAACGATACGGCAAGGAGTAGAAAACAACGGATTGCAACACGCGCGGTCAACTCGCATAACCGGCACTGCACTGCCGAGTTACTAACAGCGCATTAATCGGCAGCGCACCGCCCAACCTGTGACGCTTGCAGGCCGCACGAGGGAGCCGCTAACGAGCTCCGCTCACTGGGCAGTCGCCACCGCCGGCGCGACGAGACCCACCAGCTGACGGTGCGAGTCTGTGCACTACCCAGCGCCAGCCGCACACAAGCTCAGTACCGAGTCGCCAACGTTCTCCTAACTAGCAGCAGCAGCAGCCGGTAAAAGTGACACTAACCAGCAGTCGGTGAAACCCACGAGATGTGCAACTGGTAAAGCTATGAGAGCAGCAGCAGCCGTCGACCACTCAGATGCATGGATCAGGAATGACGAAACACTCAGAGGAATGATGCAGTACTAGTTGTAATGACTCAGCACTAATCAGGAATGAATCGGCGCTAATTGGAATGAATTGGCGCTAATTGGAATAAATCAGCACTAATCAGGAATGAATCAGCGCTAATTGGAATGAATCAGCGCTCATCAGGAATGAATCAGCGCTAATTGGAATGAATCAGCGCTCATCAGGAATGACTCAGCGCCAATTGGAATGAGTCGTCAGTTCATCGGAACAATCCCCTTTGCTCCGTCCGTTCCTTCTTCTTGTCCGTCCGCCCCTTTTCATTCGCTCCTCGCGCCTTTCATTCCTCAAGTGAATTCCGTTTGGTCCCTCCCCTCCTTCCCTGGCTCCTTCGTTCGCTCCCTCCCTCCTTCCGTTGGACGTCAGTTCGCGGGAACTTTCCGTTGGCTTTTTCCTTCGTTTCGTCCTTCAACTCGGGGCGTCGTTCGGTTGTCCACCGGATCCTTTCGCTCTGTGAATCCTTCCCCCGGTTCCGCGGGCTCCGTGAATCATTCCCGCCCCCACCCCTCCACCCTCGGCGAATCACTCGTCCGGGCCCCGCAAAGCAGCCTCACTCATTGCGATGACCGCTCACTCGCTCGCTCGCTCACTTACTCACTCGCTCGCTCACTTACTCGCCCACTGACTCACGCACTCACTCACTCGCTCGCTCAGCCACTGACTCGCTCACTCGCCCACTGACTCACCCACTGACTCACGCACTCACTCACTCGCTCGCTCGTTCACTTACTTGCCCACTGATTCACGCACTCACTCACTCGCTCCCTCGCTCATTCACTTACTCGCCCACTCACTCACTCGCTCGCTCACTCACCCACTGACTCACGCACGCACTCACTCGCTCGCTCGTTCACTTACTCACCCACTCACTTGCTCATTCACTCACCCAGCCACATGGTGGAATACCAGAACTGACTCGCTCGCCCACACACGCAGACTTTCAGCACACCCCCCAAATCATTCGTGAACTCAAACATTCACTCGCTCTGCGGTCGCTTCTTCGCACGGCTGCATCCTGCGAACACAAAGACGGGCGAGAGAAACGATGATGAACCCGGGGGCTAGGAGATGTCGTCTCCCTCGCCTGGTATACAGGAGGTCGTGGGTTCCATCTAGACTCAAAATAAACTGGTTTTTATTTTACCAGGGAAGGCCCCGGCCATCACAAATGACGGCTCAGCGAGGTGGTTGTCATCGTGCGAGAAGTTATTGCAGCCAAATCTGGAGGACTCGGAGAAAAATCCACGTGACCACGGGGAGAGAGACACGCAAACTCCAAATATACAGCAGCAGCAGGCGTCAGGGTCGGGATCGAACCCACGACCTCCTGCGTACCAGGCGAGGTAGTGAACATCTCCTAGCCACCGCGACGAGTTGTTTTGGTGTGTTCATGGTGGTTAATTGGGAAGTACAAGAGGCACACACAGACACAGCTACCCACATAGACACACAAACACATCACCACCACAACCACCACAACTTCCACCTCTACCACCATAGCCATCATCACCATCACCATCACCTCCACCACCAAAGACAAAGATCCCCCGCATAGTCTCAACAGACTGTTGGGGCAAGTGCTGTTACCACAACCACCACCACCACCCAATACCAACACCCGCAATTCTCCACCAAGTGACGGTGACGTCACCATTTGTCAGAAGCGACCTGGCCACTGTCACGCTGACAACGCCTCCACGCTGGCAAGCCAAGGCCAGGGGGGGCAACGGAGGACACCGGGAAAGGTCCTTGATACAAAATATCTCAGGACCATTCAAACTTGGCGCCCCAAAGCCAAACGCCGACAAGAGGGGGGCCCCCGTCTCCGCCGTTCCGCCCGAGCGACGGGCGGGCGGGCGGGCCGACAAAGACGGCGAACGTCGACTTGTGCTGGGGGAACGCCGCCAACGGGCACGACCGCCACCCTGAGCGGGCTCCATCGGGAGTGGCGCGAGGCCGCACGCGCTCAAACGCCGTCAACCACCTCCAACAAAAACCCGGAAGCTGGCGGGAAACGGACGCGGGGGCAGCGTCGCCCCACAGCACGGCGGAACGCGTCAACGCGGGCGGCCCTGGCCCACGATGCGGCTCCCGGGGGCGGAGTGGCGGGCCTCCTCGCACGACGCCGAGTCGACGTCGAAGTCAACACCGCACTGCGTGACGTCGAAGTCAACACCGCACTGCGTGACGTCGAAGTCAACACCGCACTGCGTGACGTCGAAGTCAACACCGCACTGCGTGACGTCGAAGTCAACACCGCACTGCGTGACGTCGAAGTCAACACCGCACTGCGTGACGTCGAAATCAACACCGCATTGCGTGACGTCGAAGTCAACACCGCATTGCGTGACGTCAGCGGCACCCTCAAGTCCGTGTCCCGTGGCGCCCGGTGCTGGCGGACATTGCTCCGGCCAACGTCCAACGCGACGATCCGGGGGCTTAAATAAAAAAAATCCTTTCTGGACGTCATGACGCCACTCTCTGGCAGCTGAAAATAAAGACTTTTTTATTTTTGCGTATTTTTTATTTGACCCATTGAGCTGCTATGTAGGAGCTAATTGTCACAAGCGACCTGGCTCGTGAAGTGGCTCATCACCATGTGGACATTTACAGCAGGAGCCAAATACCCTAAACGCATTGTGACGTAGATTCTAGACGTGGAGAGAAATAAGTGATTTTTTAAAATACTTTTTAAAACACGCTTTCATGAAATGTACCGTACGAGTAATGGCAGAACTCCAGGACTCCAGGAAGTGGCCCTGAGGCTTGCCACAACGTAAGGGGCCGTGGCCAATTACAGCCAACGTCAGTTGAGCGTGGACAATTAGACCCAAGCCGAAACATAACATATACATAAAGATTGCTTAATTTTTTTTTTATGTTTAATGATAGAATATAGTATTGTCATCAGTATGAAATACGTATACCAAGTTTGCAGTCGATACCACATTGGGAAGTGGGTTGAAATTGAGCTCCAAGATTTGAGGATACGACAACAACAGACAGAGTTGAGGATACAACAGGCAGAGTGAGTTAAATAAAATCGTTGAATAATAAAAACCGGAGGATCTGGAGAAAAATCCAGGCGACTACAGGGAGAGAGAAGACACAAATTCCAAATGTCCAGCTCAACACCAAGTAGGCCTTCACGACCAATACCATCCATATCGCAGGTCTTGTGGGTGAGAGAGCGTAAAGAGATGAATGTGACGTTAAAGCCGTCACCACCAAATACACCGCAGGCATCGCCAGGGTCCGGCTCGAACCCACCAGCTCCTGCGGACCGTGCGAGATAGTGAACATCTCCTAGCCACCATGACACCTGTTCAAGATTTTAAATCTGCGTCTCTCTCTCTCTCCCTATGGTGGTCGCGAATATTTTTCTCTGTTTTTTTCCCTCCACATTTAAAATCAACATCATTATAGCGGCTTGTGCTGTAATTATCCACGTGATGATGATGATGAGCCACTTTGTTGAACTGTCATTTGTGGCCGGGACGCTTCTGAAAAGGAGATTTGTAGCTCAGAGGGCCTTAACTAGAAGAATTAAAATAGTTTTAGTTTAGATTCAGTTTGATGTCTATTGTAGTCAGCAGGAATGACACTGCTGCTGCAGCAACGAGCAATGCCGATTGAACAATTTAATGGCATTTTTTTGCATTGGGATGTTTGGCCAATACCAGTCCCACTGTGTGTGTGGGTTTAGCTACGGGAAGAGATTTGCCTGTGAAGAAACTCATGCTGAGCATGGGGAAATCATACAAACTCCACTCACTCACTCTGGAGACCAGGGGGATATCACTAATACTCCCTCTACCCCTACCACTCACATCGCCTCTACCCCTACCACTCACACCGCCTCTACCCCTACCACTCACACCGCCTCTACCCCAACCACTCACACCGCCTCTACCCCTACCACTCACCACGCCTCTACCCCAACCACTCACACCGCCTCTACCCCTACCACTCACCCCACCTCTACCGCTACCACTCACCCTGCCTCTACCCCTACCACTCACATCGCCTCTACCCCTACCACTCACCCCGCCTCTACCCCTACCACTCACACCGCCTCTACCCCTACCACTCACTCCACCTCTACCCCTACCACTCACACCGCCTCTACCCCTACCACTCACCCCGCCTCTACCCCAACCACTCACACTGCCTCTACCCCTACCACTCACTCCACCTCTACCCCTACCACTCACACTGCCTCTACCCATACCACTCACCCCGCCTCTACCCCTACCACTCACCCTGCCTCTACCCCTACCACTCACCCCGCCTCTACCCCTACCACTCACACTGCCTCTACCCCTACCACTCACCCCGCCTCTACCCCTACCACTCACCCCGCCTATACTCCTACCACTCACCCCGCCCCTACCCCTACCACTCACACTGCCTCTACCCCAACTACTCACCCTGCCTCTACCCCTACCACTCACACTGCCTCAACCACTCACCCTGCCCCTACCCCTACCGCTCACCCTGCATCTACCCCTACCACTCACCCCGCCTCTACCCCTACCACTAACCCTGCCTCTACTCCGACCACTCACACTGCCTCTACCCCTACAACTCACACCGCCTCTACCCCTACCACTCACACTGCCTCGACCCCTACCACTCACACTGCATCTACCCCTACCACTCACTCTGACTCTACCCCTACCACTGCCTCTACCCCTACCACTCACCCTGCCTCGACCCCTACCACTCACCCTGCCTCTACCCCTACCTATCACCAAGCCTCTACCCCTACCACTAACACCGCCTCTACCCCCATCACTCTCCCTGCATCTACCCCTACCACTCACACTGCCTCTACCCCTACCACTCACTCTGCCTCTACCCCTACCACTCACCCTGCCTCTACCCCTACCACTCACTCTGCCTCTACCCCTACCACTGCCTCTACCCCAACCACTCACCCTGCCTCTACCCCTACCACTGCCTCTACCCCTACCACTCACCCTGCCTCTACCCCTACCACTCACCCTGCCTCTACCCCTACCACTCACCCTGCCTCTACCCCTACCACTCACCCTGCCTCTACCCCTACCACTGCCTCTACCCCTACCACTCACCCTACCTCTACCCCTACCACTCACCCTGCCTCTACCCCTACCACTCACACCGCCTCCACCCCTACCACTCACACTGCCTCTACCCCTACCACTCACACTGCCTCTACCCCTACCACTCACACCGACTCTACCCCTACCACTCACCCTGCCTCTACCCCTACCAATCACACCGCCTCTACCCCTACCACTCACCCTGCCTCTACCCCTACCACTCACACTGCCTCTACCCCTACCACTCACACCGCCTCTACCCCTACCACTCACCCTGCCTCTACCCCTACCAATCACACCGCCTCTACCCCTACCACTCACACCGCCTCTACCCCTACCACTCACACTGCCCCTACCCCTACCACTCACACTGCCCCTACCCCTACCACTCACCCTGCCTCTACCCCTACCACTCACACTGCCCCTACCCCTACCACTCACACCGCCTCTACCCCTACCACTCACCCTGCCTCCACCACTACCACTCACCCTGCCTCTACCCCTACTACTCACACTGGCTCTACCCCTACCACTCACACCGCGCCCAACCCTACCACTCACCCTGCCTCTACCCCTACCACTCACACTGCCTCTACCCCTACCACTCACCCTGCCTCTACCCCTACCACTTACACCGCCACTACCCCTACCACTCACCCTGCCTCTACCCCTACCACTCACCCTGCCTCTACCCCTACCACTCACACTGCCTCTACCCATACCACTCACACCTGCCTCTACCCCTACCACTCACCCTGCCTCTACCCCTACCACTCACACTGCCTCTACCCATACCACTCACACTGCCTCTACCCATACCACTTACACCGCCACTACCACTACCATTCACCCTGCCTCTACCCCTACCACTCACCCCGCCTCTACCCCTACCACTCACCCTGCCTCTACCCCTACCACTCACACTGCCCCTTCCCCTACCACTCACACCGCCTCTACCCCTACCACTAACACCGCCTCGACCCCTACCACTCACACTGCCTCTACCCCTACCACTCACACTGCCCCTTCCCCTACCACTCACACCGCCTCTACCCCTACCACTCACACTGCCTCGACCCCTACCACTCACCCCGCCTCTACCCCTACCACTCACCCTGCCCCTACCCTACTACTCACACTGCCTCTACCCCTACCACTCACCATGCCTCTACCCCTACCACTCACCCTGCCTCTACCCCTACCACTCACCCTGCCTCTACCCCTACCACTCACCCTGCCTCTACCCCTACCACTCACTCTGCCCCTACCCCTACCACTCACCCCGCCTCTACCCCTACCACTCACACTGCCTCTACCCCTACCACTCACCCTGCCTCTACCCCTACCACTCACCCTGCCCCTACCCCAACCACTCACCCTGCCTCTACCCCTATCACTCACCCTGCCTCTAGCCCTACCACTCACACCGCCTCTACCCCTACCACTCACCCTGCCCCTACCCCAACCACTCACCCCGCCTCTACCCCTACCACTCACACCGCCTCTACCCCTACCACTCACCCTGCCCCTACCCCAACCACTCACCCCGCCTCTACCCCTACCACTCACACCGCCTCTACCCCTACCACTCACCCTGCCACTACCCCTACCACTCACCCTGCCCCAACCCCGACCACTCACACTGCCTCTACCCTTACCACTCACACCACCTCTAGCCCTACCACTCACACTGCCCCTACCCCGACCACTCACACTGCCTCTACCCCTACCACTCACACTGCCTCTACCCCTACCACTCACACCGCTTCTACACCTACCACTCACACCGCCTCTAACCCTACCACTCACCCTGCCCCTACCCCTACCACTCACACTGTCTCTACCCCTACCACTCACCCCGCTTCTACCCCTACCACTCACACTGCCCATACCCTACAATCACCCCTGCCCTCTACCCCTACACTCACCACTGCCTCCACCCCAACACTCACCCCGCGTCTACCCCTACCAATCACCCTGCCCCTACCCCTACCACTCACACTGCCTCTACCCCTACCACTCACCCTGCCCCTACCCCTACCACTCACACTGCCTCTACCCCTACCACTCACACTGCCTCTACCCCTACCACTCACCCTGCCCCTACCCCTACCACTCACACTGCCGAAACCCCTACCACTCACACTGCCTCTACCCCTACCATTTACACCGCCACTACCCCTACCACTCACACTGCCTCTACCCCTACCACTCACCCCGCCTCTACCCCTACAACTCACCCTGCCTCTACCCCTACCACTCACCCCGCCTCTACCCCTACCACTCACACTGCCCCTACCCCTACCACTCACCCCGCCTCTACCCCTACCACTCACACTGCCCCTACCCCTACCACTCACACTGCCCCTTCCCCTACCACGCACCCTGCCCCTACCACTCACCCTGCCTCTACCCCTACCACTGCCTCTACCCCTACCACTCACCCTGCCCCTTAACCCTACCATTCACCATGCCAAAACCCCTACCACTCACCCTGCCTCTACCCCTACCACCTCACACCGCCTCTACCCCTACCACTCACACTACCTCTACCCCTACCACTCACCCTGCTCTACCCTACCATCACACTGCCTCTACCCCTACCACTCACACTGCCTCTACCCCTACCACTCACACCGCCTCTACCCTACCAATCACACTGCCTCTACCCCTACCACTCACACCCCGCCTCTAATACCCCTCTACCCCTACCACTCACACCGCCTCTACACCCTAACACTAACCCTGCCTCTACCCCTACCACTCACCCCACCTCTACCCCTACCACTCACACTGCCTCTACCCCCATACCACTTACACCGCCTCTACCACTCACACTGCGTCTACCCCTACCACTCACCCTGCCTCTACCCCTACCACTCACCCTGCCTCTACCCCTACCACTCACCCTGCCTCTACCCCTACCACTCACTCTGCCTCTACCCCTACCACTCACCCTGCCTCTACCACCGCCACTCACACCGCCTCTACCCCAACACTCACCCTGCCTCTACCCCTACCACTCACCTGCCTCTACCCCTACCACTCACACCGCCTCCACCCCTACCACTCACACCGCCTCCACCCCTACGACTCACCCTGCCTCTACCCTACCACTCACACTGCCTCTACCCCTACCACTCCACACTGCCCCTCTACCCCTACCACTCACACTACCTCTACCCCTAACCACTCACCCTGCCTCTACCCCTACCACTCACACTGCCTCTACCCCCTACCACTCACCCTGCCCCTACCCCTACACTCACACTGCCTCCTACCCTACCACTCACACCGCCTCTACCCCTACACTCACACCGCCTCTACCCCTACCACTCACACTGCCTCTACCCCTACCCACTCACACTACCTCTACCCATACCACTCACCCTGCCTCTACCCTACCACTCACACCGCCTCTACCCCTACCACTCACACCGCCTCTACCCCTACCACTCACACTGCCCCTACCCCTACCACTCACACCGCCTCTACCCCTACCACTCACCCTGCCTCTACCCCTACCACTCACACCGCCTCTACCCCTACCACTCACCCTGCCCCTACCCCTACCACTCACCCTGCCTCTACCCCTACCACTCACACTACCTCTACCCCTACCACTCACACCGCCTCTACCACTCACCCTGCCCCTACCCCTACCACTCACACTCCCTCTAGCCCTACCACTCACCCCGCTTCTACCCCTACCACTCACACTGCCCCTACCACTCACACCGCCTCTACCCCTACCACGCACCCTGCCCCTACCACTCACACTGCCTCTACCCCTACCACTCACCCTGCTTCTACCCCTACCACTCACACTGCTCCTACCACTCACACTGCCCCTACCCCTACCACGCACCCTGCCTCTACCCCTACTACTCACACCGCCTCTACCCCTACCACTCACCCTGCCTCTACCCCTACTACTCACACCGCCTCTACCCCTACCACTCACCCTGCCTCTACCCCTACCACTCACCTGCCTCTACCCCTACTACTCACACCGCCTCTACCCCTACCACTCACCCTGCCTCTACCCCTACCACTCACACTGCCTCTACCCCTACCACTCACACCGCCTCTACCCCTACCACTCACACCGCCTCTACCCCTACCACTCACCCTGCCTCTACCCCTACCACTCACCCTGCCTCTATCCCTACCACTCACCCTGCCTCTACCCCGATCACTCACACTGCCTCTACCCCTACCACTCACCCTGCCTCTACCCCTACCACTCACCCTGCCTCTACCCCTACCACTCACACTGCCTCTACCCCTACCATTCACCCTGCCTCTACCCCTACCACTCACACCACTCACCCTGCCACTACCCCTACCACTCACACCGCCTCTACCCCTACCACTCACACTGCCTCTACCCCTACCACTCACACCGCCTCTACCCCTACCACTCACACTGCCTCTACCCCTACCACTCACACCGCCTCTACCCCTACCACTCACACTGCCTCTACCACTACCACTCACACCGCCTCTACCCCTACCACTCACCCTGCCTCTACCCCGACCACTCACACTGCCTCTACCCCTACCACTCACCCTGCCTCTACCCCTACCACTCACCCTGCCTCTACCCCTACCACTCACCCCACCTCTACCCCTATCACTCACACTGCCTCTACCCCCTACCACTTACACCGCCTCTACCCCTACCACTCACACCGCCTCTACCACTCACACTGCGTCTACCCCTACCACTCACCCTGCCTCTACCCCTACCACTCACCCTGCCTCTACCCCTACCACTCACTCTGCCTCTACCCCTACCACTCACCCTGCCTCTACCACCGCCACTCACACCGCCTCTACCCCAACACTCACCCTGCCTCTACCCCTACCACTCACCCTGCCTCTACCCCTACCACTCACACCGCCTCCACCCCTACCACTCACACCGCCTCCACCCCTACGACTCACCCCTGCCTCTACCCCTACCACTCACACTGCCTCTACCCCTACCACTCACACTGCCTCTACCCCTACCACTCACACCGCCTCTACCCTACCACTCACACTACCTCTACCCCTACCACTCACCCTGCCTCTACCCCTACCACTCACCCTGCCTCTACCCCTACCACTCACACCGCCTCTACCCCTACCACTCACACTGCCTCTACCCCTACCACTCACCCTGCCTCTACCCCTACCACTCACACCGCCTCTACCCCTACCACTCACACCGCCTCTACCCTACCACTACACTGCCCCTACCCCTACCACTCCCACCGGCCCTCTACCCCTACCACCTCACCCTGCCTCTACCCACCCCTACACTCACACGCCTCTACCCCTACCACTCACCCTGCCCATACCCCTACCACTCACCCTCTACCCCTACCACTCACACTACCTCTACCCCTACCACTCACACCGCCTCTACCACTCACCCTGCCCCTACCCCTACCACTCACACTCCCTCTAGCCCTACCACTCACCCCGCTTCTACCCCTACCACTCACACTGCCCCTACCACTCACACCGCCTCTACCCCTACCACGCACCCTGCCCCTACCACTCACACTGCCTCTACCCCTACCACTCACACTGCCTCTACCCCTACCACTCACCCTGCTTCTACCCCTACCACTCACACTGCTCCTACCACTCACACTGCCCCTACCCCTACCACGCACCCTGCCCCTACCACTCACCCTGCCTCTACCCCTACCACTCACCCTGCCTCTACCCCTACTACTCACACCGCCTCTACCCCTACCACTCACCCTGCCTCTACCCCTACCACTCACACTGCCTCTACCCCTACCACTCACACCGCCTCTACCCCTACCACTCACCCTGCCTCTACCCCTACCACTCACACTGCCTCTACCCCTACCACTCACCCTGCCTCTACCCCGATCACTCACACTGCCTCTACCCCTACCACTCACCCTGCCTCTACCCCTACCACTCACCCTGCCTCTACCCGATCACTCACACTGCCCTCTACCCCTACCACTCACACTGCCTCTACCCCTACCACTCACACACTCACCCTGCCACTACCCCTACCACTCACACTGCCTCTACCCCTACCACTCACCCTGCCACTACCCCTACCACTCACACTGCCTCTACCCCTACCACTCACACCACTCACCCTGCCACTACCCCTACCACTCACACTGCCTCTACCCCTACCACTCACACCACTCACCCTGCCACTACCCCCTACCACTCACACTGCCTCTACATACCACTCACCCTGCCACTACCCCTACCACTCACACTGCCTCACCCCTACCACTCACACACTCACCCTGCACTACCCCCTACCACTCACACTGCCTCTACCCCTACCACCACACCAATCACACTGCCTATACCCTACCACTCACCCCTCTACCCCACACTCAACACCACCTGCCACTACCCCTACCACTCACACTGCCTCTACCCCTACCACTCACACCGCTCTACCCCTACACTCACCCTGCCTCTAACCTGACCCCTACACTCACCCTGCCTCTACCCTAACTCTCACACGCCTCTACCCTACCACTCACACCGACTCTACCCCTACCACTCACCCTGCCTCTACCCCTACCAATCACACCGCCTCTACCTACCACTCACCCTGCCTCTACCCCTACCACTCACCTGACTCTACCCTACCACTCACACCGCCTCTACCCTACCATCACACCGCCTCTACCCTACCACTCACCCTGCCTTACCCTACCATCACCTGCCTCTACCCACTACACTCACACTGCCCTACCCCTACAACTCACACTGCCCCTACCCCATACCACTCACATGCTATACCCTACCAACACCCATGCCCCTACCCCAACCACCCCCCGCCTCTACCCCTACCACTCACCCGCCTCTACCCCTACCACTCACCCTGCTCTACCCTACACTCACCCTGCCTCTACCCCTACCACTCACCCCGCTTCTACCCTACCACTCACCCTGCCCCTACCCCTACACTCACACTCCTCTAGCCTACCACTCCCCGCTTCTACCCTACCACTCACATGCCCCTACCCCTACACTCACACCGCCTCTACCCTACAACTCACCCTGCCACTACCCCTCCCACTCACACTGCCTCTACCCTACCACTCACACTCCCTCTAGCCCTACCACTCACCCCGCGTCTACCCCTACCACTCACCCTGCCTCTACCCCTACCACTCACACTGCCTCCACCCCAACCACTCACCCACCTACCCTACTAATCTCCTGCCCCTACCTACCTCACACTGCCCCTACCCTACCACTCACCCTGCCTCTACCCTACCACTCACACTGCCTCTAACCCTACCACCCTGCTCTACCCTACCACTCACACTGACTCTACCCCTACCACTCACCCTGCCTTACCCTACCACTCACACTGCCTCTACCCCTACCACTCACACCGCCTCTAGCCCTACCACTCACATGCTCTACCCTACCACACCTGCCCCTACCCTACCACTCACACCGCCTCTACCCCTACACTCACCCTGCCCCTAACCCTACCACTCACACTGCCTCTAACCCTACCACTCACACTACCTCTACCCTACCACTCACCCTGCCTCTACCCCTACCACTCACACCGCTCTACCCTACCATCACACGCCTCTACCCTACCACTCGCACCACCTCTACCCCTACCACTCACACCGCCTCTACCCCTACCACTCACACCGCCTCTACCCCTACCACTCACCCTGCCACTTCCCCTACCACTCACCCTGCCTCTACCCCTACCACTCACACTGCCCCTACCCCTACCAACTCACACCGCCTTACCCCTACCACTCACCCTGCCTCTACCCCTACCACTCACCCTGCCACTTCCCTACCACTCACCCTGCCTCTACCCTACCACTCACACTGCCCTACGCCTACACTCAACCGCCTCTACCCTACCACTCACCCTGCCACTACCCCTCCCACTCACACTGCCTCTACCCCTACCACTCACACTCCCTCTAGCCCTACCACTCACCCCACCTCTACCCCTACTAATCACCCTGCCCCTACCCTACCACTCACACTGCCCCTACCCTACCACTCACCTGCCTCTACCCTACCATCACACTGCCTCTACCCTACCACTCACCCTGCCTTACCCTACCACTCACCCTGCTTCTCCCCTACCACTCACACCGCCTCTACCCTACACTCACACCGCCTCTACCCTGACCACTCACACCGCCTCTCCCCTACACTCACACGCCTCTACCTGACCACTCACACGCCCTACCCTACCACTCACCTGCCTCTTCCCTACCACTCACACTGCCCCTACCTTACCACTCACCCTGCCTCTACCCCTACCACTCACCCTGCCTCTACCCTACCACTCACACCGCCTCTACCACTCACCCTGCCCTACCCTACCACTCACACTCACTCTACCCTACCACTCACCCCGCTTATACACCTACCAATCACACTGCCCTACCCCTACCATTCACCCTGCCTCTACCCCTACCACTCACACCTCTACCCTACCACTCACCCACCTCTACCCTACCAATCACCTGCCCCACTCACAATGACTCTACCCCTACCACTCACCTGCTTTACCCCTACCACTCACCCTGCCTCTACCCCTACCACTCACCCTGCCTCTACCCTACCACTCACCGCCTCTACCCCTACCACTCACACTGCTCTACCCCTACCACTCACACTGCTCCTACCACTCACACTGCCTCCACCCCAAACCACCCGCCTCTACCCCTACCACTCACCCTGCCCCTACCCCTACCACTCACCTGCCTCTACCCCTATCACTCAACCTGCCTCTACCCCTACCACTCACACCGCCTCTACCCTACCACTCACCCTGCCCCTACCACTCACACTGCCCACCCCAACCACCCACCCTGCCTCTACCTCTACCAATCACCCTGCCCTACCCTACCACTCACCCCGCTTCTACCATCACCCTGCCCTACCCTACCACTCACACGGCATCTACCCTACCACTCACCCTGCCCCTACCCTACCACTCACACTGCCTCTACCCTACCACTCACACCGCCTCTACCCCTACCACTCACCTGCAATACCCTCCACTCACGCCCCTACCCCTACCACTCACACTGCCTCTACCCTACCACTCACCCTGCCCCTACCCCTACCACTCACACTGCCTCTACCCCTACCACTCACACTGCCTCCACCCCAACCACTCACCCCACCTCTACCCTACTAATCACCCTGCCCAACCCAACCACTCACCTGCCTCTACCCCTACCACTCACCTGCCTCTACCCTACCACTCACACTGCCTCTACCCCTACCACTCACCCTGCCCCTACCCTACCACTCACACGCCTCTACCCCTACCACTCACCCTGCCTCTACCCCTACCACTCACACCGCCTCTACCCTACCACTCACCTGCCCCTACCACTCACACTGCTCACCCCAACCACTCACCCTGCTTCTACCCTACCACTCACACTGCCCTACCCTACCCACTCACCCGCCTCTACCCCTAACTCTCACACCGCCTCTACCCTACCACTCACACCGCCTCTACCCCTACCACTCACCCTGTCTACCCTACCACTCACCCTGCCTCTACCCGATCACTCACACTGCCTCTACCCTACCACTCACCCTGCCTCTACCCCTACATTCACCCTGCCTACCCCTACCACACCACCACCCTGCCACTACCCCTACCACTCACACTGCCTTACCCCTACCACTCACACTGCCTCTACCCTACCACTCACCCTGCCTCTACCCTACCACTCACCCTGCCTTTACCCCTACCATCACACCGCCTCCACCCCTACACTCACACCGCCTCTACCCCTACCACTCACACTGCCTCTACCACTACCACTCACATGCCTCTACCCCTACCACTCACACCGCCTCTACCCTACCACTCAAACTGCCCTACCCCTACCACTCACACGCCTCTACCCTACCACTCAAACTGCCCCTACCCCTACCACTCACACTGCCTCTACCCCTACCACTCACACTACCTCTACCCCTAAAACTCACCTGCCTCTACCCCTACCACTCACACCGCCTCTACCCCTCACCCTCACCTCCCCCCTACCACTCACACCGCCTCTACCCTACCACTCACACCACCTTACCCCTACCACTCACACGCCTCTACCCTACCACTCACACGCCTCTACCCCTACCACTCACACTGCCTCTACCCCTACCACTCACCCTGCCTCTACCCCGACCAATCACAGTGCCTCTACCCTACCACTCACCCCGCCTCTACCCTACCACTCACCCTGCCTCTACCTACCACTCACCCGCCTCTACCCCTACCACTCACACGGCCTCTACCCTACCACTCACATGCCTCTACCCTACCACTCACACGCCTCTACCCCTACCACTCACACCGCCTCTAGCCTACCACTCACACCGCCTCTACCCCTACCACTCACACCACCCCTACCACTCACACCGCCTCTACCTACCACTCACACCGCCTCTACCCCTACCACTCACACGCCTCTACCCCTACCACTCACACCGCCTCTACCCCTACCACTCACACCGCCTCTACCCTGACCACTCACACCGCCTCTACCACTCACCCTGCCCCTACCCTACCACTCAAACTCACTACCCCTACCATCACCCGCTCTACCCTACCACTCACACTGCCCTACCCTACCACTCACCTGCCTCTACCCCTACCACTCACACCACCTCTACCCCTACCACTCACCCACCTCTACCCTACCAATCACCCTGCCCCTACCCCTACCACTCACACCGCCTCTACCCTACCACTCACCCTGCCCCTACCACTCACACTGCCTCCACCCAATCACCCACCGCCTCTACCCCTACCAATTACCCTGCCCCTACCCCTACCACTCACACCGCCTCTACCCCTACCACTCACACTGCTTCTACCCTACCACTCACACTGCTCCTACCACTCACACTGCCCCTACCCCTACCACTCACACTGCCTCTACCCTACCACTCACACCGCCCTTACCACTCACCCTGCTCTACCCTACCACTCACACTGCCTCTACCCCTACCACTCACACCGCCCTACCCCTACCACTCACACCGCCTCTACCCCTACCACTCACACTGCCTCTACCCTACCACTCACACCGCCTCTACCACTACCACTCACACCGCCTCTACCCCTACCACTCACAGCCTCTACCCTACCACTCACAGCCTCTACCCTACCACTCACACCGCCTCTACCCCTACCACTCACAACTGCTCTACCCCTACCACTCACACCGCCTCTACCACCGCCATTCACTCCCAGCAAGGAAGGTCTCTCCCCACGCTGTCGTGGACTTCACTTTCTGTTCCGCTTGACAATTTGACGATCGCCATCTGGGGTCACCACAAAGACAAAGCTCCCCCGTGTAGCCTCCACCGGCCCGAGGGCGCAAGTGCTGTGGAGTTGCGAGCGCCACCACGGATCCACTCCCACCGCTCCTCTCGCAGCAGGAGGAGGAGGGGGGGTCACCAATCGACACGCGATCACAATCCCACCGCTCCTTCCTCCCCTACAACACCGCGCGTGCCAGATCCGGACCCCCCCCCCCATGTAACACCGGGCCCCTGCCCCCATGCCAGATCCGGACCCCCTCCTGCCATATTCGGACCCCCCCCCCCCCCCATGTAAGATCCCAGCCCCTGCCCCCATGCGAAATTCGGCCCCCCCCCGCGCCGCACTCAACCATTCAATCGCACTGCCTCCGCGCATGCGCAGTGCCCGCGACCGCGACTAATCTGCCGGCGGCGGCGGCGGCCTCCTGACGAGGGGGGCGAGCGAGCGAGGTGGAGAGGTCCGGGTCGAGCGCCGCGCTCCCTCCTCGGGTCGACCCCCCATCCCCCCCATCTCCCCCCGGCAAGGAGGAGGCGAGGAGGAGGAGGAGGCCGCCCCGCGAGCCACAGAGGAGCGAGAGGAGGAGGAGGGGGGAGAACCGCGGAGCCTCACGGCCACTGTGCGCTGGAGAGTTGACGCGGGGCGGGCGGGCGGCTCTCACCGTGATCGTGGCGGCTGCTGCTGCTCTGTTGCTGTTGTTGTCGTCCTTGTTGGTTGTTAGTGTTGTTGTAGTTGTGGTGGTAGTTGTTGTTAGTTTGACTTCTTAATGGAGACCACTTTTTAAACTAAAGTGCCCGGCCCGGAAGACTTCGAGCTGCCGTAGCTCCGCCCCCTTAGCCCTCCTCGCCCGCCCCCCACTCGCGTCTAGCCCGCCCACTCGCGTCTAGCCACGCCCACTCGCGTCCAGCCCCGCCCACTCGCGTCTAGCCACGCCCACTCGCGTTTAGCCACGCCCACTCGCGCGTCGCCCCGCCCACTCGCGTCTAGCCCCGCCCACTCGCGTCTAGCCACGCCCACTCGCGTCTAGCCCCGCCCACTCGGTATAGTCACGCCCACTCGCGTCTAGCCCCGCCACTCGCGCGTCGCCCCGCCTCCAACGCGTCTAGCCCCCCCACTCGCGTCTAGCCACGCCCACTCGCGTCTAGCCACGCCCACTCGCGTCTAGCTACGAGCACTCGCGCGTAGCCCTCCAACGCGTTAGCCACGCCCCTACACCATAGCACCAGCCCCCTACTGAACTAGCCACGCCCCTTTATGGTTTGTCCCCCCCCCTCTTTCCCTTCACCCCGCCCGTTTCTAGCCCCCCCCCCCTCATACAAAGCCCCCAACGTCTTCGGACACGCCCCTTTCATCCCTTGCCCGCCACGTCTCTAGCCGCCCCCTGCGTCTTAGCCCCGCCCCTACGTCCTTAACCCCGCCCCCACGCCTCGAGCTCCGTCCCCTACGTCTCTAGCCCGCCCCCTCCGTCCTTAGCCCCGCTCTTAATTCCTAGCCCGCCCCCCGCGTCTGTAGCCCGCCCACTCGGACTCAAGTCTCAAGTTCGTTCGTCCAGCTGAGAGAGGTCAAGAGACGAAGATTTGAGTGTTTTTATTTACCAGGTAAGATCCCGCTGAGCTCTGTAATTCTTTATCAGAAGCAACTGGACCAGATGATAGCTCAACGAAGTGGCTTATCATAGACTCACCACATAGAGACCCATAGACTCACTCACACAGAGACCCATAGACTCATCACACAGAGATCCATTACTCCCACCAGACCCATAGATCATCACAGAGACCCATAGAATCACCACACAGAGACCCATAGACTCACCACACAGAGACCCATAGACTCAGCACATAGAGGACCCATAGATCACCACACAGAGGACCCATAGACTCATCACACAGAGACCCACAGACTACCACATAGAGACCCATAGACTCACCACATAGAGATCCATAGACTCACCACACAGAGACCCATAGACTCACCACAGAGACCATAGACTCATCACACAGAGACCCATGATCACTCACACAGAGACCCACAGACTCACCTCACAGAGACACATAGATACATCTACACAGGACAATAGACTCACCACACAGAGACCATAGACTCACCACACAGAGACCACTAGACTCACCACACAGAGAACCATAGACTAAACACCATAGAGACCCATAAACTCATCACAGAGACCCATAGACTCATCACACAGAGACTCTAGACTCATCACACAGAGACCCACAGACTCATCACACAAAGACCCCATATCCTCACACAGAGATCCATAGACTCCACACAGACCCATAGATCATCACACACACG